>NW_027532406.1:4328189-4356504 GCF_008692635.1 Crocuta crocuta | reverse complement strand
TGAGGGTGGGTCCGTGCCAATACCTTCCTTCACCACAGCCTGACACGCGACTAGGCAGTCTCTTATCTGTTGGTCCCACGCTTGCTTTGCGGGGTCCCAGTACCAGTTTGGGGACTCGCTTCTGTGCCAGCAACTGACAGGGAGGGTGCTGAGTTCTTTCGGTGACGGTCCCAGAGGATTTTTCTCTAGGGCTCAGCAAGCCATGTCCTTGAACGAGCCCATCGTTTCTCCTGGTGCTGTGACAGAGAGGAGCCAAAGTGGGGGCATGGGCTCATGTCACAGTGAAGTGCGTCCCAAGCCCCATCAGCTGAGAAAACAAATCTTTAAGACTTTTCTGAGAGAGAGAGAATCCTCAAGGCCAGCTGTTTTCCTGGGGTCGCCTCCCCAAGACCCCCACCCTGCCACTCTCTTGCTCTGTGACTTGAGAGAAGTGACTTGGCTGCTCTGAGCTCTGGTCCCCTCCTCTTTCCGGGGTGTCTAACAATGGCTGCCTCAGGCGGGTGTTACGAGGGGCCCCTGGGGTGCTGTACCGGAAGCACTTAGCACAGGCTTGACACGTGGCAGGAGCTGGGGTGTCACCGTCCTCGCCGCTCTCATCAGCGTTGTGGTGGTGAGGCACGTCTAGAGAGAGGCCCCGTGGTTTTCTCTGCAGCCTTGGAGGGCAGCCGCAGCAGCAACTGCCAGGGGCACAGGGCTGTGGGAGGGAGGCTGAGGAGCTCTGGTCAGAGTGGCCTGAGATGGGCTATCTCTAGAGGAGCCGGCTGCCCCGAGCAGAAGGCAGGCCTAGCCCCCGTGCCGGCTGTGTCCACAGTGCTGGACGTGAACGACGAGACCCCCACCTTCTTCCCGGCTGTGTACAACGTATCAGTGTCCGAGGACGTGACTCGGGAGTTCCGGGTGGTCTGGCTGAACTGCACTGACAACGATGTGGGCCTCAATGCCGAGCTCAGCTACTTCATCACAGGTGCCACCTGCCTGGGCAGGGCCGGGGGAGGGGGGGCCGGGGAAGGGGCCCACCGCTTCCTGAGCCTCCCTGAGGTTTTGCCTGAGGGCTCTGTAGCTGGGTGCCTCTGGTCTGGCTCTCTGGGGGCCTCCCGAAACTACTGGAGAGATGGGGGGAACTTACCGAGGTTCAGTCTGGAGGGAGGTGGAGCCCATGACTCCTGGGGAGGAGCCCTGTCCCCCACTCCACCCCCATTTTAAGGTGATAAAGCAGAGACCGGAAGACTGTGGCCTTGTCCTCCCCCTCCCCCCACCACCAGGATCCTTCATTCATGAGAATTACCATCTGTTTAGAGACAAATGGTTTAGATCTTTCTAAATAAAATGGTTTTAGCTCAAAAATACCAAGCAGAGAGCTATGGAAAAATAGAATGAGGCCGTGCCCCAGCTCAACAGGAGAAAAGGAGTCATGATCCAGTAGTGAGGTCTGCCATGACAGTAGACTTGGTAGGTTGGTGGAGAAGATGCCAGGTATTAGTCATGCCTGGACTAGAACGGTCACCCAGCATTCTTCAGTCCCTGACACAGCCTAGACGGTTGGGATGGCACGGGGCAGTTCTTTCACGTTCCTTAGCTGTCCCGTGGCCGTTTTACTGGCTCTGTCCTCTCTCTGTCCATGGCTTGCCTGCAGCCACATTACTTACAAGCTCATGTGTGCACGTGTGCATGTACATGCATTCAGCACACACATCGGTCTCCTTGATGCCTCTGCCCCTAGAGCAACAACTTCACAGCCCATTCTTGCTTGCCGCAGCCGAGGGGACCTCCCAGCCCGCAGCCTCTCGTTTCCAGAATTTTCTCCCGCCCCTCCCTGTAGGGACCTAGCATCCTCAGGACTGCTCCTTGCAATCTAGTCCTCCAAACTGCTCCAAAAAAAGTCTTAGTTATCAAGACTCCACCCTCCCCACCCCCGGGACCAGCAGCCAGCACTACTTGTATCTCAGTTTCTCCCCTGCCCCCTAGAACCCAGACTTTGTCCCATGTGACTGGTGCTTCAGACTATCCACAAGGATGTCCAGGTTTTCCTCAGGGGCCAACCGTGTAAGGACCGAGGGGCACCCAATGGCTCCCAGGATGATTTCCCAGCACCCAGAGTGGCCAGTTCCTGCTGAACTGCTGAGAGCCCTCCTGGGTGGGATTCTCAGATTTTAATTTGCTCATTCTGCAAGTTGCCTTGCATGGTCTTGGTCCAAACTCAGTGCCAGGGCGCCCTCTGCTGCCCAGAACACTGCAGTGCCTGCCAGGTGCCAGGGGAGGGGTCTTCGCACTGTTCAGATGGAGGGAGTCCTTTGCTGTCCACCTTGGAGAGGAGACCCTTACACTTCCTACCCCATCCATCTGCGCCTTCTCTTCACTCGGTGGAGCCTTCGGGAGGCCCCACTCAGTCCAAGATTAGAGACCTGGAAAAATCTCTGCTGGCCCCAAAGTCCCTGGCCACATAGGAAAGCCTCAACCCAGGCTAACTGCTCAGACACTTCCACCAGACAGGCAGGTGGCAGAATGGTGAAGGCCACAGGCTCGGGAATCAGACTGCCAAGTTGGAGTCTTACACCCAAAATAGGTGACCGTAACCCCGGGCAACACGGGCTTGTGACAGTACAATGTAATGAAATAGTCCACATGAAGTCCCAGGTATGCAGTAGATACTCAATGAATATTCAACCTTTATGTTTTCAGGCATTTGGCACCCCTGCCTGAGCCCACACAAGCCACACCCTCTTCAGAGCCCAAGCCCCCGCCCCACCCCCGCCATTTAGAACCCTGTTCTCAGACAGGGCTCAATAGGAAGCA
This sequence comes from Crocuta crocuta, assembly GCF_008692635.1. NCBI lineage: Eukaryota > Metazoa > Chordata > Mammalia > Carnivora > Hyaenidae > Crocuta > Crocuta crocuta. The sequence goes on along the minus strand of NW_027532406.1, from coordinate 4,353,711 downwards.
TGGCCTTCTCCTCCCAGGCTACCCCTGGAATGTTCTGGCTCTGAGGCAGAGCTGAGGTGCCACCGCCCTTTCCCTGACAGAGGCCCTGTTGTCTTTGGCCTGCAGGTGGAAATGTGGATGGGAAGTTCAGCGTGGGCTACCGCGATGCCGTGGTAAGAACAGTAGTAAGCCTGGACCGGGAGACTGCAGCCACTTACGCACTCGTCCTGGAAGCCATCGGTACGCACCGGCCCTACCTGTGCACTGCCGGCACAGTCCTGGGCACAGTTCAACGCGGCGCCCTTCGAGAGCCAGGCGGGCCGGACCCCAGGAGCCAGGCTTTGAGCTGAAGTCTTTGTCTTGGCACGGGTGGGAAAAGGGCAGCCAGCCAGACAGCCTATTACTGAGCACTGGCGGCCATGAAGCTTAGCTCACGGTGCTGAGTGCAAGACACTTGGCTGGTGGGATGGGAGCCACGGGGAGCCAAGTGGGAGACCACTGTGTGGACAAATCCCTGCAAAACCAGGCCAGAGGAAGCTGGAAGGGGGAAGGGAGGAGCCAAGAGTATCAGGCGCAAAGGGAGGTGGAAGCATGTGTGGGGAAGGGTGTGATCAGGGAGGTCTTCTTAGAGGAAGTATCTTTGGATTGACGTCTTGGCTGCAAGTTTCAAAATAAACTAACTGGTTGTATGGGCTCACAAAACCAGCCCCTAGGATGATGGAGCTTCAAGTGTGACGATTTGGGGCTCAGGCAATGCCACCAGGCTTCAGTCTCTCTGCACCGGCTAACTCTGCCTCCCGGGCGTTGTCTGGCTGGTGTGGTGAGCAACTGTGGCCGCAAATCTGGCCTCAGTCCTTTCGGGTTCAAGTGCTACATCAGGGAGATAGCACTCATCTCTTCCCTAGTCTCCCCCTCCCCCAGCTGAAGCCTGGTTAGTCCCATCTGCCCCAGTGCCTGTCCCTGAACCCCTCATGGCCAAGGGAGGAGAGAGGTGCCCGTTAGGCCTAAATCATGTGTCCCTCCCTGGTGCCTAGAACTGCAGGCCTCACAGTCAGGAAGGTGGGGTTTTCAGAGGGACCCTTAAGATATAGACTTGACTGCGAGGGCAGCCTGGTGCAGCTGGGCAGACACTGTGAAGGCTGAGTGATCATCACCTTGAAGGCCAAGTCGAGTTTCAGTAATCAAGAAGCAGGGAGGGCATTTGAGGCAGAGGAACTGGCTCAGGCAGAGGCCTGGTTGTAGGAAAGAGCTGTGTGTTTGTGTGTGTGTGTGTGTGTGTGTGTGTTTGTGTGTAGTGGCAGCTGGCTTATGGTGGGATGTACACGGGGGAGAGGGAGGCTACAGTCACATAGGGCCAGCTTATAGAGGCTTTAACATTGGGCCAGAAATTTGACCTTTGGTCTCCAGGTAGTAGGGAGCTCATGAGGCTCTAGATGGGAAGAAGGCTGTGATGAGGCCTGTGCCTGCCCCTACCCCCACCACCCAAGTACCCTGCAGCCTCCCAGGAGCATCCAGTCCAAATCTGCAGTAAGCTGTGGGTGAGAGAGGGTGAGCATTCTGTGCCCCTCCCCAACCCACCCACGCCCAGATGTGTCTGCCCCCTGGCATGCTCTCCCTACCCCCTTGGGAGACCCCTCAATGCCCTTGCATCTGGCAGGAGGAGAGGGCTCAGGGTCAGGCCTTTGATGGGGCCTGGAAGCTCTTACTGTGTCCAGCTGGGCCAGGTAATCAGCACGTCCAGGGCAGCGGGGGACTGGGCCTGGAGAGGAACTCCAAAGAGCAAGACCACCTACCCTGGGTTGGACAGTTGTGCCCTGGCATGTGGCCAGTGGGCCTTGGGAAAAAGGACTGAGTCACCCCTGGGCCTTAGCCAGTTCCAACTGCCTATACCCCGCCCTAGAGCGACTACCCTTACCTCAACATGCAGCATGAGGCGCAAGTTCCTTCCTCTGGGGACAGCAACAAGACAGCTGTCCGTGGGCCGAGCTGCTTCCCCAGCCCTGGGAGGGTCCTGCGGGGAACTGAGGGGGCAGGGCCCCTGAATACCTCAGGCTCAGAAATCGAGCAGGGCTTGTACCCCTGAATGCAGAGGGTCCAGAGGCCAAATCCTGTAGGCATGCATGACCCATCTCTTGCTTCACACAGGATGACGGTTAGTTGTGAACATTTAAAAATCAGGAGATTTTCTTTAAAAGCTCAGATGTTGCGTTTCTCTGGAGAGGATCTTGTGTCACCGGGCCAACATTCTGCCTGTCCCCTATGGACCGGCACGGAGAAGAGCTGCCCATCGGGGTCCTCCCTCCCACATGTGTGCCCGTGGCTCTCGCCCACCTGGCCCCGACAGCAGCTGGCGCGTGAGCTCAGTCCCTGGGTCTGTCCCCAAGGGCTGCTGTAACAAATTACCACAAGCCAAGTAGCTTAAAAGAGTAGAGATTTATTTTCTCATGTCGCTGGAGGCCAGAAGTTCAAACTTCAGGTGTCAGCAGGCCTGCATTCCCTTCCGAAGGCTCTAGAGGGGACTCCTTTAACTCTAGTAGTTTCTGGTGGCTCTAAATATTCCTTGGTTTGTGGCTGCAAAACTCCCATCTCTGCCTCTGACTTGACCCGGCCTTCTCCCTGCTTCAAGCCTTTCTCTGCCTTATTCTTTTGAGAACCTTTGTCATCGGACCTGTGGCCCACCCCGCAGTCCAGGGGACCTCATCTCAAGATTCTTAATTATATCTTCAAAGACACTGTTTCCTAATAAGTTGACATTCCCAAGTTCCCAGGGATCTGACACGGGTTGGTCTTCCGAGGGCCACCACTGAAATACTCCACGCCTCCATAACCTCCTCTGTAAAATGGGTATAATAATAATAATAGCACCTACTTCACATGCTGCTCCTGAGGGCTGAATGAGTTAGAATAGCGCCTGGGACACATTAGATATTGTTAGTGTTATTCTTAATCTAAGAAAGGAAGAAAAACCCACCCCTGGCGAAGGCCAACGTGGGTGGGATGAACAGGACGCGTGTCCAGGGAATGTGTGCCTCAGGCAGCTACTCACAGCCTGTCTTCCTTCAACACCCACAGACAACGGCCCCGTAGGGAAGCGGCGCACAGGGACGGCCACCGTGTTTGTCACCGTCCTGGACGTGAATGACAACCGGCCCATCTTTCTGCAGAGCAGCTACGAGGCCAGCGTCCCAGAGGACATCCCTGAGGGACACAGCATCGTGCAGGCAGGTGGCCGTGGTGCCTCGGAGCCGTTGGGGGGCCGGGGGCAGGCATGTCTGCCACATGGAGGGAGAGAAACAGGAGAGGGGCCTGCTACTGCTCCGGAAGTAGCCAGTGGGCAGTGGGGAAAGAGGGACCCAGGCGCCCTCTTCCCTCCTGGGGATAGTAGGCCTTTAGTTCCTGTGGCCTGAGATAGCACCCTGGCTCCCCGCAGAACAGAAGGAAGGCCTTGCCTCTCTCCCTTCCCCTACAGCCCTCTCCGCCTCCCCCGCCCCACCCAGAGGGCTTTTCAGAGCCTCAAGTGGCTGGAGTTGTCACATTTTCCTCCCCCAAAAAGGAGGTGAGCGGAAAGAGCCAGGGCCCAGCGAGGCTCAGAACAGAGCGGCTTTCACGGGGCCCTTAGCCAAAGCTCCCCTCTTGGGAAGTGAACAGGCACAAGAAGAAAGAGTTCCTTTGCCCGGGGAGCAGGATGGCTCTGAGGTTCAGAGGGAGAAAGGAGAGGACCTGAAAAATGAGGTTCAGGGCACCCTCCCCCACCTCACCCTGGAGGCCTCCGTCGCTGGATGGGGTGGGAGGCCAGGAATGAATTACCCTCTTTGCCAGCGTTGGGGGTTCCAACTGCGAGGCTGAGCCAAACACAGCAAATCTGGGCCTGTCCGCCAGGGCAGACTCCCAGGGTCGGGAAGGGCTGGAAGTGTACCCACCTCCCGCATGGCATCTGTGGGGCTGGGAGGAAGGCAGGAAATGGGCTGGGAGCTGGGTGGCTGACTCCTAGAGGAATGGAGAGTCGAGGAAGCCCCAGGGATGTGCAAGAGCCCGGGGGTGGTTCCAGAAGGAGGAACAGGGAGGCTCTCCTCCTCTGGGCCTCAGCTTCCCTCTAGCCTCATACCTGCCACCCCACTCACTGATGGTCTCCCAGGACCAAACTGGGGACGTGCCTGAAGGTGTGGCCAGAGCTTTGAAGGGCCCCCCTGCCTCTCCATCCCCAGCTATTCCTTCTCAGGCCTCAGGGCAGCCTCACCCCCACCCCTAGTCTCCAGGAAGGGAACACCCAAGACCAAGCAGGACACTGGCCTGGGGGTGACACCGGTGGCTGTAGGCCGAGTGCATGCTGGGAAGTCTCAGGGAGGCCCTGGGAAGGGAGCCAGGAAGAGGTTCCCAAGCTGGAAGGGAGGGGGGAACAAGCCCCTGTGGGAGGAGCCCTGCCCCACTTTCTAAACCTGAAGAATCGGTTTCTATTTACACAACCCCGCACAGCCTGAAATCCTAGAGCCTGTGAGTCATACAGGGCGGCCCTGATTCTCCCCATTTCTCAAAGAGAAATGTGGGCCTTAGTGACTTCTCCAAGCCCTGGAAGTTTCTGGCCAAGGTGGCCTCATTCTTGGATGTCAGATTGACCTGGAGGGAAGGTACAATGGGCCTCACCAACATGCTTGGACAGAAAGCTTCTGTCTTAGGGCATGTGAGAGAGGAGGATGGTGCCCCCACCACCCCCACCAGGACTCCTTAAACTTTGGGAGGTGGGGACACAGCCAGACGGGGCCATCCTTCACTCAGGAGACAGAGGCATCCTACTTCTGTAGGAGCTGGTGAAGCAGTGTGCAGGGTTGGATGTGATCTTGCTCTCCTTTCTCTGAGAGATGTAAAGAGCAGGAGTGGCTCCAGGCAGGAGGTGGCTTTCAGCTGGAGAGCCAAGAGGGCTTCCTGGAGGGGGTGCCTTAGGAAGCGTCAGCCACAGCCTGGGGACAGGTGGTTCAGTTTGTCTGGAGTCTTGGGTCGAGATGAGGCTAGAGAGAGAGTTTGAAGCCAGCTCCCAGACGACGAAGAAGCCCTGGCTTTATCTAGCCAGCATTTGGGAACCAGAGATGGTTGGGAGCGGGGGAGTGGCAAAACTGGAGCTTACTTTTAGAGAAGACCTGGCTGGCTGCACTGGGAGTCAGCAAGGTGGGCGGGGCCAGCCCTGTAGCAGGCCACAGGTGGCAGGAACTAGGCAGCTCAGACCCCCTCTGTCCACACTCCATATTTAGGACCTAGAGTGCACGGCCACGGCCCTGTGGGGAGACTTTGGGGGGGTTGGACTTCTGAGAAGCCCGCTCTAGGGTAGGATTGCTTTGATGGGTAGCCAGTCAATGACACAATTGCCAGGAACTCAGGTAGCATGCCTAGTGTGGTCCAGACCTGAGGTCCCACAGCCGTCCTGGGGAGGTCTGGACTCTCCTACCGGAATAGGAGGATGCCCCCCACCCTGGGCGAGGCAGGAGCACGATGATGTGTCCTCAGAGCCCAGGTGGCATCACCTCTAGCTTCTGGCAATGCTTCCCGCCACTTTGACACAGCACAGGTTCTGGCATCGCAACGGGCTCCTTAACCCTTTCTCGGCCCCTTTCCTGGTTCATTGTGACATGGGTGCCTTGAAGGGGAGCCACCAAGATGGCTGCCAGGATGGTGACTGGCTAGGCAGTGTCGAGAACCTCCTGCTTGCCCTCCTCCCAGCAGGCACGCGGGCATCTGACCCACAAGGGTGCCAGCTGCTCCCAGGGATTATTAGGTGAATGCTGCTAGGTCCCAAGATTTCAAGGAGAGAAGCCCCTTGCTTTCCTCCTGCCTCTGGCACTGGGTTGGCACAGAGGGCAAGATAGTTCCTTGCCCTACGTGTGGGCCGAGTATTTCACTTGGCTGGAGGGAACCTTTGGCCATTGAGCAACTCAGACTGGAATCCATGCTGGGCTGTGGCACCTGGAGGGTGGGCAGGACTTCTGTTGGGAAGCAGGGTCACTGCTCCCTGGAGGTCGTTGGTGCCTGGTTGCCAGAGAAGAGTTGTGGGGGGGGGGTCCCAGGTTGTGCCCTCTGAAGCCTGGGGCCAAGTGTTAGGGCCGCGCATTGGCCCAGCAGTCTTTTAGCAGGCAGCACCTGGAGGGTCTGCAGAGAGGAATACATTCCTCCAGGGGCTGTCTCTGGGAAAGGCCACAGGCCTGGGACCACGGGGGCTGAGCGTGTGGCCCAGGTCCTTCTGCAGTCCCGGGTTCCAGGCTGTGTCACCGGCGGGAGAATCCTTGAGTGGGTCCTGGGAAGCGGGAACAGCCCATCCATCACATCTTGGTAGATTCTGTGCAGTCACAGTCGAGGTTGTCATCGCAGCCCGGCAGAGGGCGTCTGGGAGCAGGCCTGCCTCGACGGAAACTGTGCAGGGAGCGGCGCAGAGAGCCCAGGCGCTTCCAGAGCCTGAGCTGGGGCTCGCTGGGGCTCCCAGGGTGGTGGGGCATGCACTCCCGAGCCCGCCGGCGGCTCGGGTCCAGCGCGGCCGGTTTGCAGAGGGTCATGAACAGCAGACAGCTGGCCAGCAGGAGGAAGATGCAGGCCAGGGCGACGAGCACAGGGAGGGGGTCAGCTGCCTCGGTGGCGCTGCCAGGAGTGACAGGGGCTGTGAGGAAGGCCAGGGGGCTGGGACCCCGTGTGCTCATGGCTCCTGCAATAGGAAGGGGAACATTGATGGGGGCTGGGGGCTGCTAAACTAGCTGCAGACAGTATCATAGCCATGTCACAGGTTAGAACAGTGAGGATCAGAGAGTCTCAGGTCACACAGCAGAAAATGATAGAGCGGGGCCTGAACTCAGGCTCCCTTTCTGCTCTATCCCCTGCCCACCTCCTACAGAGGAGACAACAGGGTGATGCCTTCTGGCATTTTAAAACCAACTCTCGTGAATTACAGTAGTCTTACCCCTGAAAATCTGGATGTAAGAACCACTCCGTCAAGTGCTTGCTCTGTGCCCAGGAACAAGTCATCAATTGCTAGCAAGGGCCCTAGCAATTATCTAATGTTGGGGCTGCAGCCACACGGAGAGCAAATAAAAATACTTAGAGCTCATGGCCAGTAGGGAGCATGTGACCCCAGAGGCCTGGTGGAGAGGCCCTCAAGCAGGCGGGGGTGCCTCGGCCAGGCTGATGGAATGTTGGGGCCCACAGGCATGTTTCATTGGGTCCTTATAGTGTTTTTGTAAGTGTCAATTAATTACGAATATTTTTAAAGTCACAAACCAAAAACAAAGGGATTTCACATGGGCATCTGAATATCTGGCTCCTCTTGAAATTCCAGAATTTCAACATTGGCAACCCTGGCAACCAGTTACTGCCTGGCACTCAGTAGCTGAGGCCGAGAAGCCTTTGCCCCCCTTAGAGGTCTTGGCCCCCAGGTGCCTACACTCCCCCACAGGCCCACTACACACCTTATCCCACCTGCCTCACCCCATGGGCATTCCTGTTGGTACATCCCAATGTGACCCAACCTGCTCCCATGACAAGAAAGGAACTGAGGCCCCACCAAGGGAAGGCCAGCCCAAGGCCATACTTTGAGCCAGTGGCCAAGCAAAGGCCAGAACTAGGTTCCCTGACTCCTGGTCCTGAGGCTCCCAGTCCTCTGAGATCACTGAGCAGCTCTGAGAACAGGTGAGAAGCAACCTACAAAAAGCTACACAGTTGACAAGGGGTGGGGCTCAAAAATGCCTCCCAGACCCCAGGTACCCGTTATCCCTCATGGCCACCCTGCTAACGAGACCGCAGCACATAATCTTTGTAGACAGAAGAACAGTCGGAGCTTCTAGTTGAATATGTCTGGGGTTGCAAATAAAAATACTTAGAGCTCATGGCCAGTAGGGAACACGTGACCCCAGAGGCCTGGTGGAGAGGCCCTCAAGCAGGCGGGGGTGCCTCGGCCAGGCTGATGGAATGCAGGCCCCGTGTGGCCGGCTCTTCCCAGTTTCCCAAGAGAAGTCAGAAATCTGGATTTTTCAGGCAAACGTTCCTGACGTTTAAATGTTGGCAACTAATTCAAATTTAGTTAAATCAGGAGAGGGGCAGGAGGGCGGGGGGATATGCTGCAAAAGCTAAACAAACTTGACTCCAAAAAAAATGTGCAATGAATTTTCAAATATTTAAAACATTATAACAGGCCAAACCAAACATGCAAGCAGGCCACCGCCCGCTCGCAGGCCAGTATTGATGATCTTTGATTTCTATGAACGCAGGACAGGAAGTCCAAAAGAAGGCCTGATAAAAGGTGATCATTTATTTCTCTTTGACCTTGGAGACTTTCGTGCGATGCGGATAGCAGGTTTGCCCCCTTCTCCCAGCTCGCAGCTTAGCACAAACTTACGGTTGAGTTTCTAGCATGACGCTCCGCAGGCTGGTGCCAAGGCTCTGTATGTGGGCTGCCGAGAATCTGTGTCAGCAGGCGGTGGGGAGTGGAGAGGACCCTCCCCTGCCCCCACCCTCCGGAGCCCCCATCCCTACCCGGGACACTCACCAACAGTGGCAGGACCTAACTCCTGGCTCCCAGCGCCCAGCCTCCTTCCTGCTCGCAGCCTCACCCTGCGCCCAGCCGACTGAGGGCATCCAGCACACCCCAGCTCCCACCCATTCCCTGCTACCACTCCTTCCCACATTTCCAGACAGAACACGACCCCTCCCAGCTCTCAGCTGGAAACTTTGATGCCCGCCTAGCTGCCCAGGGCCTCTGCCTTTCAGGCATTGGGCCTAGAAAGCACTTGGGCTGGGCAGCCGCATGTGGTTGATCCTTCCTTGAATATGAGCATGGAAAAGGGATGGGGTGTGCCCACCACCATCTCCCACAGGGACAAAACTGAGAAAACTGGCCCCCTGTCCTACCCAGGGCAGTCTGAAGTGAGAGAAGTCTCAATCCTGCTGGTCCTCATAGTATTTCAAGACTGTCACATGAATCTGGAGACTCTATGAGGCCAGCAAAGCTGGCCCAGGCTTCAGTCCTTGGGGGAAGCACTTTAATAAAAAGGCAACTGAGGCTGTAATTAGCATCTTAGTAGTTTTCTGGGAAGCAAGAGATTCTAAAGTGCTTGAAAGCATCCAGCCACCATCCCTGGTACACACAGCTCCCAGATCCTTTCACAGCCCCTCCGATCCCCCGAGGGTCAGCTGCTTGCAGGGAAAAGAGGCCTCCAGCAGACCCAGGCTAGGCATAATCTCAAGAGCAGTTGAAGCTTCTTCCTGCCCGCAAGCCCAACGCACTCTGGCAGCCCCCTGCTTTAGACAGATTGCAAGCTCAATCTAGAGCCACCTTTTTGTCCCTTGGGGGTCCATAGAGCAGCACCTGCTGGAGCAGAGAAACTAACCGCAGACTACGTCTTGCTGTGTGGCCTTGGGCCAGTCACTGTCCTTCACTGGGCATTGTTTCCACTCTGCGGAAAGCAGAAGGACGCCCCAGGTCTGTGCGTACCCTCACACCCTCCCCCAGAGTCCCCAGCGAGGGTCTGGCCCCTCTTTCCTCACCACACCTTCTCCTGCACCTTCCCCCTCACTCCCCAAACACTGACCTCAGAGCCAGCGCTCAGTCGTCCCAAGCCGGGTAGAAAGGTGTTCTCAGCTGTCCAAGGGATGCCCAAGGAGCACCAGGTGCCACCCGTGACCACCAGCCTCCCCTGGACTCTGCCGTGCCCTGTGCCCCTCAGTCAGCCCGGCTGGGCAGAGCGGGCTGTCTTCACTCACTCTCCAGCTAGCCCTGGCTTTGTCTGGAAGAGTTTGGGTCCTGCCTTGGGGGAGGGGACAGCCAAGAGGGTAGGGATGGCAACTGGGCTGGGCAGCGGGAGAGGGGAGCCATGCAGAGGAGCCCAGTTGCTCCCCAAGCCCTCCCGGGGCCTCACACCAGTCTGTCTCCTTGGAGCCCTCTTAGCGGGCAGGGCGGAGGCCTGGGGGAGACGCGGGCAGGGTTTCCCTGCCTCCGCAGAGACTCTCACCTTCCCCCATCGGGTGTTCGAATGGTATGGTCGGCAGCCAGCGGGGTTGCTATTCAGTGCCTGCCAGCCTCCAGGTTACCCGGGAGAGGGGAGAGGGGCTGCGGGCGGGGTGACAGGCCCTGGCATCTCCCGGCCCCTCCTCCCCTCCTGTGCCCCTGCACCCCTCACCTCCCAGGCTTACCACTCAGCTTCCCAGAAAGAGCACCTGCCCTTTGAAGGTGTCTGGCCGCAATCGGGAGGGGGTGGTGAGAGACGGTTTCAAAGGTCAAAGAGATCTTAGGGCAGAAAGCACAGAATCAAGGGCCAGCCATGGCTATGTTCCTTACAGTTTGAGTGGGCTCTTGGAGATGCTGCAGGCGGTGGCTCTCTAGCTCTCCCGCACCACCCACACAACACGCACCACACACATACACGCGCGCACACACACACGCGCACACACACACGCGCGCGCACACACACACACGCCCTTCCCCAGCCTTCTTTCTTCCCGGAAGCCAGAACCTCCCAGCAGCCAGCTGCCTGTGAAGGAACCTAAGTCTTGAGCAGCTTCCCCATCAAGGACCCCCCAGGCTCCCAGGGCCGTTGTTCTAGAGACTGAGGATACAGCAGTGGACAAAGCTCCCTCTCTCTGGGGGACTAGAGACAATAAGCAAGGACATAGTCTATCAGAAGCTGATGGGGGTGGGGATGGCCTGGGTGTTAGAGCAGGGGGCTGCAGTTCCACCTACAGCGGTCAGGGAAAGCTGGCTGAGCAGATGACATTTGAGCAGAGACCTGGAAGAGGTGAGAGCACGAGCATAACAAAAATCTGGAGGGAGAGTGGCCTGTGGAGGAAACAGCATGCACTTGGCTTTCAAGGGCTAGCAAGGAGATCAGTGTGGCTGGGGCAGAGCGGTGAGGAGGGAGTAAGTGGAAAATGAGCTCAGACACTCCCACTTCTCACCAGTAGGAAGGTGGACTTGCTCCTTCTTTGGGCCCAAGGTCCCAAATCTCAGTGAAGGATGAGACTAACCCAGTTTTGATGAGGTGCCCCCTCACAGACCAGTCACCATCGGCCATGGTCAGTAAGGGCACGGCAGCCTCAGGGCTGCGGTGAGAGGTGGGGAGAAGAGGGCAGATCCAGAAGTGAGAGGTTCCGGGCACCACAGAGCAAGCTCAAGACAACATCCCAAGGCCCGAGTCTTCCCGGCCATGCCATCGGGCCTCTTCCTGGGTCACCTTGCAGGGGAGCAGTCTCTCTACTCGCTTCAGAGGTATAGCAGGTAGAGTAGGGGTTCAGGTTTTGGTCCAACAGGACTTGCCTTGGGGCTGGCGGTGACTCTGCCAACAGCCTCGAGGCCGGATTCTCTGTGAAAATGGACAGACACTGGGTGGGGTCTCTTGAGTGAGAGCAGCACGCCCCAGGTCCCACCGGAGACTGTGCATGAGCCTCAGACCGGAGCAAACGCACGGGTGATTGAGTACAAAGTCACCTGGAGGGAGGTGGCATTTCTGGGTTTCCACAAAGTGGCTGTTACAGTGCACAGTGGCCAGAATGGCTTCCAACCAGGAAAGATGTGGGTGAGACGCAGCCGTACATCCAGCACCTGCCCCCCCACCTCAATGAGGCTCCTGGGATCTCACAAGGCGGAAGGCGGAGAGCCAGCACCTGGGGGCCATCCTAGGCAAGCCTGGGCCCAGAGAGCTACTGTGCCATCATCCACCCTCTCCCCAACTTGCCCCCAACCCTGGTGTTGGACCAAGGAGCAGAGCCAACAGGTCCTCTGCCACGACAGGGCAGCAGAGAGCCATCTGCTCATCCTCGTGGGGGGAGAGACAGATGTGTCCTTCTCAGACATTCCCCCAGCTTCTGTGGGAAGCCACAGGCTGTCCAGGGTGGGCTGGGGGTGGTGTGGAGGGCAGGAGAGGGGTTTCGCAAATGTCTTCCCTCCCCATGGGGTGGCTCAGGAAATGACCACATGTCTCATTCTCCTTCAGCTCAAAGCCACAGATGCAGATGAGGGCGAGTTTGGGCGCGTGTGGTACCGCATCCTTCATGGTGAGTGTGTTGCCCTCCCTCCTTTAGGAGGGCAAAGCTTTCCTAGGCTGCCAGGAGTCTGGGAAGTGAGACCAAAGAAGCCCTAACGGCCATACATGGGGGCGGGCAGAGGGGGGAAACAGACATTCTTGGATCACTCGCACCAAGCTGGGTGTCTTTTGAGTGCGCTGCGTTTGATTGCTCTGCTCCTGAAGTGCCTCCTGTGGGCTATCACCCTGACAGAGGGGACCTTGGGGTAGGGCGGCCCCCAGCAGTGAGCCCCTCAGACATTGTCATTGACCCAACATCTGTCACGTACCCATCCCTGCACCTGTGGCCTTAGACACTGGGACGGTGCCCTCAGCAAGCTGGCCAGGAGTCTCGTTGGCCCAGCTGGAATCATGCGACCATCCCTGACCCAGTCACGATTGGCCAGAGATGTGGTGATCTGCCCGCTCTTGGAATCGGGGGTAAAATCGCCCCTACGCAAAGCACGTGGACTGATAGTGGAGGAGGGTGGGTCCCCAGAGGAGAACTGGGGTGCTCTTACCCTAGGATGGGGGAATGGGTACCTGACGAGCCCAAAGATACACACAAAATCCTCACTTCAATGACCCACAGAGAATTTGGTTTTGGTGTCTCTTTTTGTATGGTTCCAGATCCTTCTGAGCATTCAAATCCCCTGACGCATCTTATGGGGGCCTCAGGGTCCCCCAAACTTCCCATAAGGAAGGTACAAGATAGGTTCCTGCCCTCTCCCTCAAGTCCTGTCAGACCAGGGCAGCAGGAGGCTGGGGCCTTCTTGCCACTGTGGGCTTCGTCCAGGCTCCCAAGAGCTCTGTGCAGGGTCAGCATTCTGGGGTTCTGGGCCCCACATTTCCCCCACCACTATGCTATGAGCACCTGTGTCCTGCTCCACGCCAGAGTCCATGCATCTCCTCTGTCCCAACACAGGTAACCATGGCAACAACTTCCGGATCCACGTCAGCAACGGGCTCCTGATGCGAGGGCCCCAGCCCCTGGACCGAGAGCGGAACTCATCCCATGTGCTGATAGTGGAAGCTTACAACCATGACCTGGGCCCCATGCGGAGCTCCGTCAGGGTAAGAGGGTGGGGGTGGGGCTTGCATGTGACCGCTCCACAGGTTGTGAAGCCCTGCATCTCTTCAGCAGTCGCCTCAGAGTGAGGCCAAGACCACAGCTCTGGTGGACCAGAGATGGCCACCACGTGGACCACCACTCAGCAGCCCACCACTGGCTTAGTTGCTGGATTACCTGGGGCTAGGTGTGTGGACAGGGGGTGCCAAAGCCCAGCCTGGGATCTCGGAAATGTCCTTTTGTTCTGAGCCTCAGTTTCCCCAGATGGGGAAGGGGTCAGCAATACTGATGTCCATCCAGAGGGATGGGAGAGGTGTCCTTATCCTGCTAAGCCCCACATCCACAAGCTCACCAGGATGAGCCAAGAAAACCTCACAATTATGGTCTTGGAGGTAAAGACGTTACCAACTTTAGTTTGCACGTGAGGGAACTGAGGCACAGAGAAATCGCCAGTGCTAGGCCAGAACTCGAGCCAGGACTTCTGAGCCCAGGCTTCGTGCAGTTGCCACTGACAGTGTCCCCCAACATAGTCCAGTTACCACTCCCAGCTGCCCCAACAAATGTATCCTTTTCCGCCCACCCTCACTTGCCTCGAGCCGCTGCCCTGTACGGCTGAAATCAGATTGACCTTAATCTTCTGGAACGGTCAAACACAGATACACATGTGCTCCTAGTGGCTGGGCCGGTTTATGCACTATTCTGCCCCGTGGCAGAGGGATGGCTGAGGTAAATGGCATGACCTCTCAAGGCCACCCCACCCCCACTGCACACTCAGGAGCTCACAGCTCCGTCCCCAGAACCAGGTGGAAAGTGAGTCAGACCCCAAACGTGAAAGAGTAGGAGGAAGATGGGAAAAGCCTGGGTGGGGAGCAGGCCGGGGCTTTTACCCAGGACGGAGTATGAGCTTCTTATCAGCCCCATCTCCACCCCACTGTTTCCCCGGGCTGGAAACAATGAACAGAGGCCTGGGTCACCGTCAGGCATCAGGCGGGAGGTGCTGCAGAGTCGCTGACTCAGCCTTAGCCCAGCTGCTGGTGCCCCCCGGCAGCTTTGCCCCAGGAAGAGATGGAAAGACAAACCTGGGTCCTTACAGCTGCCCCTCTGAGTGAGATCTGCCCAGGTGCAGATGGCTCAGGGAGTCACATCCCTTGGGCTTTTATCCCTTGGGCTCAGAATGACACCGGGGCCCCAGTGACTGCGGGTCACCCTGCGTGCACGGGGCACTCCCTGGCAGCCGCACTCACCTGCACGCCTGTGAATTGGTTACTCTCATCCTGATTAGTACCCACAGCACAGCTTGCTGTTTGTGGAGTCTGCTTCAGGCCGCAGAGTGACTGGGTCAGTGTAGCTTGGGTTGGCTCCCTACACTTTCAGCTTCCTGATCACGGCCCTCCTGTGGCCCCTCACTCCCCACCCTCCCGGAAGCAGGTGAGCACCTGTCTCCGGGGCCTGCACCTGTCAGCCTAGGCATTGTGACTCCACAAACCGTTTTTAGCCACAGACCTTTTAAAACAGAGTAGTGTGCCGTGCCCCAGGGTACATAGATCAAAGCCAGGCTGTGACGGTCAGTGCAGGGATGGGACACCGAGAGGCACACCTGCTTGGCCACACTCCTTTCCGTCCTCTCCCCGTGGGCCCTGAGGAAGAGCAAAACCTCACGTGACACTAACTCTGTGTCAGGCACTTTCTAAGTGCTTTCTGTCCTTGAACTCTTTCCTCTTTTTTTTTTAAATATCTTTTATTTCTTCTAAGGGGGAGAGGGAGGGGCAGAGAGAGTTAGAATCCCAAGCAGGCTCTGCACTGTCAGCAGAGCTCGACATAGGACTTGATCTCACAAACATGAGATCATGAACCTGAGCTGAAATCAAGAGTAGGACGTTTAATGGACTGAGCCATCCAGGTGCCCCTGTCCTTAAACTCTTTTAACGCTCATAACAGCCCTACGAGGGAGGCTGAGGAGGAGACTGAGGCAAAGAGGGATTGGCCAGCACGTTTAGAGTCCCACAGCAGTAAGGGTAGAGCTGGGCTTCACACCTCACAGTCCAGGGGCATCTGTGCTGTCAGTCACTACACTGTGCTGCCCTCCGTCCAGGCCCTTCGGAGCACAGAGACTGCTACCCAAAACCCCGAGTCACTTTAAGGTGGGAATTTAGGAACTGGCACCCAGGGCGGGGTCTTGAGAGCCCTTGTGAGACACAGCCCCCACACCTCTGAGCTCCAAGAAACCTGGGGGCTTCCCTGAAGACAGTGTGGGGCTCCAGCTTTGCTGGACAGTGGGGCTGGTTCTCCAGGGAGCCCGGCAGCTCAGTAGCTGAGCCCTCCTGTGAGCAAGAACTCGCCAGACCCGTGCGTTTCCTGTACATCTGTGTCTCTCAGGTTTGTAAACCACACACCATTTTGCCTCCTGTCTCTGCTGCTAAAAACAAGGCTGAAACCAGCAAGAGGCTAGAGGCACAGAGCCAGCCCCCCAGAGAACGGGCTACACCCAGGCTCCATGCCACCTCTGTCCTCTGTATCGTACCGGCTGACTGGCCCTGGCTTTGTCCCCACAACCTTTGGAGGAAAGGCCATTTGGACAAGCAGACTCAAGAAGGGGAAGGCTCACAGTTTTTTAAAGATGGATGGTTGGTTTCTGTTTACAGAAAGAGAGTTCCCGAAATTCGTCCATGCAAATTCCCCCCACACCCACCCCACCCAGGATCTTCCCAGCCAAGTTCTTGGTGCAGCCAAACTGAGAAGGTTCCGGCTTGTAAGCAGCTGCACTCCGGGATGGGCACTGTAGTTTGCATAGTGGGTTCTGGGTGTCTGGACATGAAAATGCAATGACACGGCAGGGCTCAGGGACCTCGAGAGCAGGGAAGTAGAGAAACCTTTACCCGCATAGATCTGTCCGCCCCCTACCTCTGCTACCAGCCACCACAAAATTCTCCAATCAGGCTGCCATTCCTGCTTGTGCTAACAGAAGCCCCTTCACTTCTTCAGCAACTTCCCAGCTAAGCCCAGAAGAGAAGGCAGGGTAGGGGTGCCAGGCTGGCTCAGTCAGTAAAGCATCCAGCTCTTGACTTAGGCTCAAGTCATGATCTCATGGTTCATGGGATCAAGCCCCGCGCTGGGCTCTGCACTGACAGTGTACAACCTGTTTGGGATTCTCTGTCTCTCCCTCTCCCATGCTCCTGTTCTCTCATGCTCACTTGCTCTCTCTCTCAAAATAAATATAATGATAATAATTAAAGAAGCTGGGACTGGTCCCCAAGGCAGTGACAAATCAGAAACCCCGTGTAAGTGCCCTCAGATTCCCTGTGCCACGGTCCTGCCGTGAGCGCTGGTGAGAACCTGAGAAACCTGTGTTGCACACCAGTGCCCAGGCCCCATTGGCTCTTCCTCTACCCTGCCGGCGAGCCCCTGCTGAGCCTGGTTCTCTCAGGCTGGAAGGAGGTCATTTCCTCTTCTGAGGCCAGCACATCCCCAACATAGAGCAAAGAGGAGGAGGGGTTGGTAGACTGGGAATCAGAAGCACCCCACTCTCTTGCCTGCCCTCTCAGTTACCATGACGGCTTGGGTGAGTCTCTCCCACTCCCTGAGCCTTGGTCCCCACATCTGGGGCCCCCTGGGGCTCCTTAAGCACCATTGCTCTGTGACGCACTCCCCTCCCCTACCACACTGCTCCTGCTGGACACAGACCTGGTCCTGCACATCCCTGGGCCAGACCCTCCCTATGCTCCTGCGTGTATGTGAGGGGCCCGGGCAGGTGGTGTGGCAAAAAACGAGAGCCATGGCCCTGATCCCTAGCCATAAACTCTCTCCATAAACAGCTCTTAAACTGTTTCCTTCCCTTCTGCAGACACATGTTCTTTAAAGAACAATTAGAAAGTACACATAAGCAGTGACAAAAAATTATGCATGATTCTATGATTCAGATTAGCCACTTTCTTGGCCAGGGTTCTCAGAAGCAAATCCGGCGACAAGAATTGATATGAAGGTGATAAGGAGAAAGTGCTCCCAGGAGACTCTGCCAGAAGGGGCATGGGACCAGGAAGGAAAGGCCGCCCTAGGGACTTGGGCTCAGTCCCACAGGGAGCTCTGGAGAGAATCAGTCCAACTACCCAGTCAGGGCTGAGGAAGCCAGGGGATTTCTCCTCCACGCCCATCAGCCAGTGGCTAAGGACCGCCCCAGGGGACAGAATTCCCAGGCACTTCTGCCTCTCTGGGTGTGTGTGTTCAGTAGCCTGGGTGGGCTGGGGTTAGTCCCCTCCCCCACCCTGAACCACTGTTCCTGGCCCCAGACAGCAACAGATTCAGAGAAGGTGCCTAAAGGGGTCTGAACACCAGCGTCCTCGCTGCCATCATAAGTAACACTAGGAGGTCTATTCTCCCAGATATATTTTGATGTTCAAATGGGGTCACTTTAAACTTTTTAAGTACTTTTGCAAGGCCTGGCTGGTTTTGTCTTTATCACAACCCTAGAAATGGCACAGAGTGTGAATTATGACACTGATCTGTTTCATAGCTGAACTCGATGGCCGGAAAGAGTCACGGGTTCCCACAGGGTTAGTAGCAATGCCGAGAGTACGATAAAATGATGTGGGAGCACCTGCCCCATGCCCGGCACTGTACAAGCTCAGGGGACACGGTGACCAGCCAGAGAGCTCCAGAGAGCTCACCGCTAGCCCAGGAGAGCCGTGACCCCACATGCAGGCCTAGGCGGGCCCTGCCCCGGACTTCTCGGGTTGCCACCCAACCTTGACCTTCCACCTCTGGTCTGGCTCCTGCAGGTGATAGTGTACGTGGAGGATGTCAATGACGAGGCCCCCGTGTTCACACAGCAGCAGTACAGCCGCCTGGGGCTTCGAGAGACTGCGGGCATCGGCACGTCGGTCATCGTCGTCCGAGCCACAGATCGAGACACTGGTGAGGCCAGCTGGGGGATCAAGGGAGTCCGGCTCCTGGGATTGGCCCTCTGCAACTCATCCCTCGTGCCCCTGTGGAGCCCGTCATCCTTGGGGTGGCTCAGGCTGCCCCGCCCAGCAGCTCCCAGGCTGGGGAGGGACTACCGGTACAGTCCTAACAGTATCCCCACCGGATGCCCAAGCCTAGAAGGACTGAAGTCAGGGAGTTGCCCCAGTCTCTGGATGGAGACAGGGTAGGCCCCAACCTTGGAAAGTCTAGGTTTCTCACTGGGGGAACCCATCAGCTCCTGGCTAACCTTTGGCCAGGCGTGTGGCAGTGCTGGGGGAGGTAGAGGTAAAGAACTTGTCACATAGCAGACTGAGGCCTGCTCCTCCAGCCAGAAGCAATTCCATGTCCTACAGGCCTGGCTCAGGGCCTGACACAAGGCCTTCACAAGGGCCAGGGTTCTGCAATGCTCTGAAGGCAGTCCGGACCTCACCAAGGACCCTGAGCCCCAGAGATGGCCACAGGTGGCAGTGCACAGCAGAGGAGAATGTGGCTCTGCTGTTTGGGCCCTGCCCCCAGCCAGGGATGCAGCCAGAGAGGAGCTCTTTCCTGGGGGCGCCACTGCCCCCTCCCCCCCCGGAGTGGGTCCCTCAGCTGTTCCTAGCTTCCCAGCCGCCTAGCACCACCGCATGGCAGCCTCTCTGGGCTGGCCATTCCCCTCGATGTCTGTGGACTTCAGCTAAGGAATCCCAACTCGAACTCCTGTTGAAGAGCCCGCTGAGGCCAAGGGATTTGAGCTGGAGGAGTGAGGAGGAGAGGGAAGGTGTCCCTGGTGCTAGGACCCCTTGACTGGAGGGGCCACATGGAGTCTTGGCTACTTCTGAGAATGCTGCCTCTGTCTGACACTCTCTAGATGAAAGTTCCCCCTACAAGAGACCCCTGATATCCTTACCACTGCTTGTCCAAATACCCAAGGGAGGTACTTGAACTTGAATTTGGAGGCTCCAGAAGCAGAACCAAATCCTGCCAGTATATTTCTCATGCCAAAGCCAAGCCCCAGAGAGGTTGTATGTGCTGGGCCTTGATGTCCACATAGACCTTGATCCCATCCTCTGCCACCCGGCCCCACAGGGTGGGGAGCAGTGCACACTGGGCAGGCCAGCCAAGGTCCCTCCCACTGACCCTCAAGGTCAGCAACAGGTGTGCTGGGGAAGCCACAGGGCTTCCAGTCCCGCACCAGTCTGAGACCACACAACCCCTGTGTCCTCCTGCAGGGGATGGCGGCCTGGTGAATTATCGCATTCTGTCCGGCGCGGAGGGGAAGTTTGAGATTGACGAGGGCACGGGGCTTATCATC
This sequence comes from Crocuta crocuta, assembly GCF_008692635.1. NCBI lineage: Eukaryota > Metazoa > Chordata > Mammalia > Carnivora > Hyaenidae > Crocuta > Crocuta crocuta. The sequence goes on along the minus strand of NW_027532406.1, from coordinate 4,334,390 downwards.
ACCGTGGATTACCTGGACTATGAGACAAAAACCAGCTACCTGATGAACGTGTCTGCCACCGACCAGGCGCCGCCCTTCCACCAGGGCTTCTGCAGCGTCTACATCACTCTGCTCAACGAGCTGGACGAGGCCGTGCAGTTCTCCAATGCCTCCTACGAGGCTGCCATCTTGGAGAACCTGGCCCTGGGCACCGAGATCGTGCGCGTTCAGGCCTACTCCATCGACAACCTCAATCAGATCACCTACCGCTTCGACGCCTATACCAGCGCCCAGGCCAAAGCCCTCTTCAGGATAGACTCCATCACGGTGAGGGAGACTGGGAGGAGGCACAGCAAGGGCTCTAAGGGGCAGGAAGCTCAGTCCTTTCACAGCCAACCAACATTTATTGAGCTCCTTCTATATGCATGGCACTCTCCTCTTTGTCATAAAGTGTCTTTGAGCTAAATATCCCTAGAATACATTCCTCTCCATGTTCAGGACGACCTATACCTAGGCAACCTGGTAACCTTCTTGTAAGTAGACAATGATAGCCAGGCAACTCATCACATTTCTCTTTTTACCTTGGCTGTTAGGAAGCTCAGATATAAAGTGCTTCATCAAAATAGCTAGTCCTAGCTAGGTAGCAGCTAGTCTCTTATCTACAATCTGGATCTTACTCTTCCATCTTTGCTTTAGTGTGTCTTTCATCGGCCTCCTTTCTTTGAAAATAGGCAGGTTGTGTAGGGTTCAGGCCTTGTCCTAGGGAATATTGGTTCACAAAGATGAACCAGAGTTCCTGGCCTCCAGAGAATTCTTAGACTGGGAGGAGAAGAGGGAGTAATCAAGGATGCACATCAGAGCCCCACAAGGGAAGGTGTAAAAAGAACTACAACATGGGCATGACGGAGGCCCGAGCGAGAGGGATCTTACCTGGCTGGGGAAGCCGGCAGCCTACCTGGAAGAGGCAGCATCTGAGTACAGTTTGGGGAAGAAGGGGGATTTGGGCCGACAGAGCTTCACGGCGAGGTTCTGAGGGGCAGAGGCAACCACAAGGAAGCGAGGGAGTAGGCAGAATGTTTGGGATTAGCAGATTAGCGAGGAGTCCGGTTTGACTTGGAGTGTGGGACTGCTTGGGGGCAGGGTGGCCTCTGCACGGTGGGTGTGACGTTGTCACTCACTGGTCTGGCCCCCTCCCCACAGGGTGTGATCACAGTCAAGGGCCTGGTGGACCGGGAAAAAGATGACTTCTACACCTTGACAGTGGTGGCCGATGACGGCGGCCCCAAGGTGGACTCCACCGTGGTGAGTGGGCCCCCGGGTGAGAGCCCCACAGGTACAGCCCGTCACTGTCCCAGGGCACCCCAAAGCCACAACTTCATCAGCCACCCCACACACGGGCCAGGCACCAAATGGGTGAGGGTTTCAACCGCCATGGCTGGTCACGCCACACCTTCCTGGACAGCCGGGGTGGGGAGGAGACCGTGGGCAGGGGGTGGGGTGGTGGCATTGGCGGGTCCTGGGAGTGTGGCAGACTGTTAACCATTTGCACCCTTGCCTTTTGTCTCCCGTGGCCTCCTGCCGGCTCTGCCTACAGAAGGTGAGTAGCCTGTGGCCGGGGGCTCCCCACTGTATGCTGGCCGTGGCCCTGCACCTTCCTGCCGCCACTGGAGACAGCATGTGGGCAGGCCTATGCCAGGCTGCCGCCCAGACCCCTGACGGGCACTGCAGCCCAGCCCCTCTCAGGCACATTCCCCATGTCCAGCTCTGCCCTTCCTGCCAGCCCACAGGGTCCAGGGCGGGGTCACTAGCACACAGTAGGTGGAACACACGACAGAAGGAACACTGAGACTTCGCCCCAGCTCTGCTCCGCACTGGCTGGGTGACACGGGCAAGTTGCTCAACTTCTCTGTGCTTCTCGTCCTTGGGTCTACAATGAGGATCGTGCCGGCAGCCCTGACGCTGGTGACAGATCAGAAGCCCTTTGTAAACCAGACCCCAGACCCAGGCAGCATAGGGTGGGAGTGGCTTCTGTAAAGAGGAACCTCGCCCTCTCGTGGGGGTTGGGGAAGGAGCATATGTTATCACTGTACACATGCGGTGGGCACATGGTGCCGGGGCCTGCAGGGTGCTGGGCAAGGGCAGCCGCGGGCACAGCGGGCATCACTGCCCACAGGGAGACCATGTGCTCAGAGCATTTTGGGGAGCATGACCGCTGAGGTCGGAGGTGTCAGGCAAGGTTCCTAGGAGGATGGGAGAGGCAGGCAGGGGACTCGGGCTGGGAGGCTGGGGGCTGACACGGGGGTGGGCCCCAGGGTGGCATCCCACAGCGATGATGAGAACATTAACAATTGACTCGGCGTGGGTCCCTGCCAGTCTGGTCAGGCCATCTGTAGATCCTATGGGGCGTCCAGTGCCTCAGCAGTCTTGGTTACAGACCCGTTTTCACTCCCCTTCCCCCCGGCCCAGTCCCTGTCACATTGGCCTAGAGGGATAGAAATCAACCTATTGTCCAGGCTGAGAGCCAAATGCAGCTGCTTGGGGTTTTCTGCCCTGCTGTTCCCTGCAGGTACTCGGTTCCGGTGGCCCTGGCTGGCGCTTGAGGGTACCCCGAAGCCCCCTCCATCCATGGGGCCCACCTCGGGGTAGTGAGGCAACGAGCAGCCGTGAGCAACCCTTGGCCCACTAGGGGTCTGAGAGGGCAGCCCCTGAGCAGAGCCCTCAGGGTGGACACAAGACAGGCTCCTGGGCACCCCAGCCAGAGGAGCTGCGGCTCTGGTTAGATGGGGCCCTGTCACCGGCAGCCTCATCTGTAGCTTGGGCCCAGCTGCATGCAGCTCCCCCATCAGTGTTCAGAGGTGTCTGGGAGCAGAGGCCAGGTGGAGTCTGATACACAGCAGGGCAGTCAGGATGCTCCCCACCACAGCTTCCGGACTCCTTTCTCCCCCGCATGGGCCACCAAGGGCATTTCAGAACACACACCTCTGTGCAGACCCCTGCACTTCTGGTCACGTCACCCTCTTCTAGGAACCAGGACCTTTCCCTTCTGGCCTGGCTTCCTCTCGGGCTCCTCTCTGCCCCAGGTACACCTGCCCTGTCGGCCCCAAGCTCTGCTGGATGTGCTGTGGGTGGAGGCAGGCAGAGGGGCCTTTTAAAGGTGGCACCATTTCCTCTGTAAGGCCGGAACCCCCAAACCACAGCTCACCTACACCTGACTCCTTCCTGACCCCGGCAGCCCCCGTGGGCGCTGGGAGGGACGGAGAGGCAGCAGGAAGGGGCAGACTGGGGCAGGCCCTTGAGTAACGCCATCGGGCCTTCAGGGCCGGGACAGCAGGTGTGGACCATGAGGCCCCAGGTAGGAGCACAGACCCAGAGCTAATTCCATAGCCCTCGGCCCCTGCCCTCCATTCTCAGCCACTGAGGCTGACTCCCCACTGCGGGGATCCTCTCACAAACGACATCATAGCGCTAATCCTAGAGGAAGCACCTACTGTGTGCCAGGCTCTGGGCTGGGCTCACGGTACAACAGGAAACCAAAATCAGACACAGCCTCTGTCTTCACAAACATAAGATATAGTGGGGGGAGGGGGGGCAGGGAGGGGAACTGTTTATTAAGTTATCACACCAGTCGGGCGCCTGGGTGGCTCAGTCAGTAGAGCATCTGACTTTGGCTCATGTCATGATCTTGTGGTTCTCGAGTTTGAGCCCTGTGTTGGGCTGTCTGCTGTCAGCCTGGAGCCTGATTTGGATCCTGTCCCTTCTCTCTATCTGCCCCTTCCTCCCTCTTCCCACCCTCCCTCCCTCCCTCTCTCAAAAATAAACATTTATAAGTAAATAATCACACCAATAAACATATGCTACAGGAAAGAGTCTAGGCGTGTGCAAAGGCCCTATGGTGGAAGGGAGCACAGGTAGCCTAAACAAGGCCTTGACCCCAGCCAGACAGTTTGGGATGAATCAGAGCACAGGGGCCTTGTTTGGTTCTGCCCCGACAGCATGGCAGGCATCATTGCACCCACTTCACAGGTGAGCAGACTGGGGCTCTGGGACTTCACAGAACTCCCTGACCAAAATCATGACGGATGCGCAAAGCCTTGGCAAGTGAGATCATGCGAGTCTGCCAGGCAAGGCACAGGACGGGGACTGCCTTGTCCCACCCCTCAACTCTTTGTTTGCGCCTTCATTCCCCAGAGCATCCTGGTGCCGTATGTTTTTGTTCCTATTCTCAGTTGAGGAAATGGAAGATCAGAAAGGTTGAATAATTTTTTCCAAAGTCATACAGCCAGTAAGTGGCAGAGTGGGTGCTGTCACTACTGCCTTAAAAATATGAAGGCGTGGCCAGGATGGAGAAGAAGGAAGACCTGATGGGCAGGGAGGATGAAGTGGACCTCCTCTGGGGCAGCGAGGTTCCACAGGCTCCCCGTGGGAGGAGGCCTGGCCTGGGAGCCCTAAAACCTGAGCCTCCTCCCACCCTACCTCTCACTCTCATCAGTGACCCTAAGGGGCACTTGTGGCCATCCATCCATGAGCTAGAAGCTGCAGACCTAACACAACATGCTCTTCATGTATAATTTGCACGTTCCCAGTTTTTATCTGATAGTTGGAAATTCTCTCCTCCCTGGGACCACCAAGCTACCCTATAGCCCCATCCTGTTCTTAAGCCCTAATTCCTTCCCTCTAACCCAGATGCACGAGTGAAGAGGCCTTCAGGCAATATCTGGCTGCCAGATGGGTTTTGGCCAGCCTGCACATAAGTTTTTCCTTTAATTTTCATTAATCACCACCTAATTCCTCAAAAAATCTAGATTCCTGGTTCCTCTTGAAAAACAGGAAGCTCTGCCAAGGCCAAGCTGGGATTCCTTGTGGATTTTTTTTTTGCTGAGTAGCCTCTGTCCCCTTTAGCCAAGGCCCACGCCTTCCAGCCCTCGGCCCCACCACCTCTGAGTCCCCAGAGCTGCCTTTGCTGTCCTGGCCCCAGCAACAGGGTGTGTACCGCCCTCTCCCATCAGACTGCTGGGAAAAATGTGCTCAGGATCTCTGTGTGAAGTCTGGATTGGTCCAGGCAGGCTCTGAATGCTACCTGACATTCCAGAATTATCAGAGGTCTGGTGCCCACTGAACCCATGGTGGGAGCCTGGTGTTTGGGGCCAGGAAGGGGACGGAGGTGTTAGGTCTCTGGCTTCCTTCATTGCAGGTCTACATCACGGTGCTGGACGAGAATGACAACAGTCCGCAGTTTGACTTCACCTCCGACTCAGCAGTCAGCCTGCCCGAGGACTGCCCCATGGGCCAGCATGTGGCCACTGTCAAGGCCCAGGACCCCGATGCCGGCAGCAACGGGCAGGTGGGCGCCAAGAGACATATCTGGATCTTCCCTGCCAGTAGGAGGCTTCTATAGCCTCTCAGCTCGAGGAGAGTCAGTCAGGCCCCAGGCAGTGCGGCCCTGACCTCACCCTAGTCCACAGTCAAGGAAAGGAGGCAGAGCTGTGCAGGTTGTTGGCCCTGCCCGGCTCAAGTGAACACACAACCCAAAGGCCGGCCATAGCTCAGCCCTCCACAGTAGGCTGAAAGCACAGACGGTTTCTTTCCCGGTGACTCCTTCATCACCGCATCCACCGCACTCAGCATCTCGGCCCCATGTGCCAGGCTCCAGTCCAGCCCTCCCAGTGTGGCCCTGGGTGTCAGAGAGGACACGCCCCTCCTCCCTCCTGCTTTGGCAGAGTGGGGCGTGGGGTTCTGTCCTACAGCAGGCAGTGCTCCCTCCACACGCACTCTAGGTTTGGACACCCCAGGGGACAGGAGGAGGGGCGGTAGAGCATAGCAATCTTTCCACTGCTTTATTTACTCTGTCCTGTGAATTGGGTGACGTGTTTGGGGAGCTTTCCAGCATCACACCTCTGGGGGGCCGGCTTTGGGCTCAGAAGCACAGGCGTTCGAATCTTCATTCTCATGGACATTTGCAAACTGTGTAATCTTGGCCCATCGTTTCATGTGTCTGAGCCTCCTGTCTGCAACTGAAGAGAACATCTCCCTCTGACCGTTGCTGCGAGGGCCACACGGACCTCGTCAGAAGCAGGCTCATACCTGCTTCTGGCCGAGTCTCCAGAAGTGTCAGTGCTTCCCCACCCCTGTCCTGGGAGACATCTGTGCAGTGGGACTCACACCCCCCTTCTGGTCCCTAGGCCAGTATGCTGACATCTCCCACCCCCCCCCCCCCCCACCCCC
>NW_027532406.1:4275202-4328177 GCF_008692635.1 Crocuta crocuta | reverse complement strand
GGCCTGAGGCTGCCTCGGTGGACCTGCCACACACATTTTGAAGGACATAACCACAACTGCATGAAAAATTCTTTTCAAATGCCTCTACTGAGCAGGGGCAGGGGAGGGGTCCTTGGCATGATCTAGTGGCCTCTCCTCACCCTCACCCTCCCTCCTCCCTGACAGGTGGTCTTCTCCCTGGCCTCTGGCAACATCGCTGGGGCCTTTGACATCGTCACCACCAATGACTCCATTGGCGAAGTGTTTGTGGCCAGGCCCCTGGACAGAGAGGAGCTAGACCACTACATCCTCAAGGTGGGGACCGCCCACCTCCCCGGCATCTCTGTTAACCATCCAGAAGAGAGGTGGGCACACCCTGGCAGTCAGCTCCCCTGTGTCACTAGTCCCCAGCGGACCCAGGGCAGGAAGCCACAGAGGTGTCCGTCCCTACCATAAGGACCAGGAGAAAAAGCCCGGCAGAGTTCAGAGTCCTGACTCTTCCACAAACAATAGGACTTTGGGCAAGTTGCTTACTCTTTCTGTGCCTTGGTTTCCCCTCTTGTGCGATGGGCAGGAAAAAACCTCCCTGGTCTGTCTCTGCTCAGGTGAGAAAAAGTACAGGTGTGGGGAGACACAAGGGCCACCATTATTGCTGAATTGTTGTGGCTGGCATGTTTCCTGAGGACTCTGGGGACCCCAGGGATGTATTTCTGCAGGAGTCTGAGCCCGGAGAGCACTTTCTGCTACCCTGAAGGCATCCAGGAAGCATCTAGGCTCCCGGAGGCAGGCTCGGGCTATGGGGAGAATGCCGGCTCATTGCTGAAAAGATTACAGGAGGCTCTCTATTTGCCAGAGCTCACACATGAGTGCATAGAACAGAGGTATTCGAAGCTAAAGGCAGGATCCTTGGGTCACAAGCCCGGGTCATGGTCAGGGGCATTCTGGCACAGCCCAGAATAAAGTCAGAGGCAGGATCAGGAGGGAAAGCCTAGGCACATCAGGACCAGATTCCAAGTGATGGTCCCAAGCCAGACGATAATTAGGCAAGGATTGTTTGCAGCAGGGGACAGAAAGCAAATTACTGGGGAGAGCCCAGAGCTGGCAGGCCACACAGGGACAGGGATGGACCAGTGAGTCCCTCTGCCCTCCTGGTCCTCCCCGCCAGGCAGACTGCCCATCCAGACTCCATAATCCTGACCCTTCCCCTACCTTTAGCCCTGAATCCAGTCACCTCCCTCCCCCAGGTTGTAGCATCCGACCGTGGCACCCCTCCACGGAAGAAGGACCACATCCTGCAGGTGACCATACTGGATGTGAATGACAACCCTCCAGTGATTGAGAGCCCTTTGGGGTACAATGTCAGCGTGAACGAGGTGAGGGCAGCTGGCCACCCAGGGTGGACAGTGGGTGTGAGTGACCGGGAGCACCTGTTTAAATGCCTGCCTGGCCCCCTGGCCTCTCGGATCTCGCAGGTGGGGGCGTGGCCCTCTCCCCCTCAATCCCAGCCCTCATGCTGGCTCCTGGAGCCCAGTATCTTTTTGTGGGAGGTGTGAAGAAGAGACCTGAGGAGGGAGAGAGAAGAAGGTGGTCTCCCACCACCGACGGGGCACTGAGAGAACTATCCCGGGAGAGCTGCTTTTAAACAAAACAACATATTTACTCAGTCCCACCACTGAGTCACTCGGAAACTTTGGCCTCAGCATTGCTGGGTGACACACCAGGTTAGATGTCCACGAAAGCAGGATGGTACAGGGGGGTGAAGGCCAGGTCTCAGGCCAGGCCCTGCTGCTGACAGGCTGTGTGACCTGCATATGTTCTTTCTCTGCACCTCAGTTTTCTCATTTGTAAATGGGGATGACGGCATCCCTGACTCATAGGATCATAGAGTAGGATCGGTGAATTAAGGCAGCCCTGCATGTAGTGGGTTCCCACAGAATGTTCGCCATCATTGCCTTTAACCCCATCGGCACTCCCTGGCAGAGCAAAGCTACTGAAGGCCCAGGGAGAGCCCTTGGGCTCCCCCAGAAGCAGGTGCTCCCCTTTACCCCAGGGGCTTTGAATCCAGAATGACCTCTTTCCTGCTCTCCCCCCAGAACGTGGGCGGGGGTACTGCTGTGGTCCAGGTGAGAGCCACCGACCGCGACATCGGGATCAACAGCGTCCTATCCTACTATATCACCGAGGGCAACGAGGACATGACCTTCCGCATGGACCGGGTCAGCGGCGAGATCGCCACACGGCCCGCCCCGCCCGACCGTGAGCGCCAGAGCTTCTACCACCTGGTGGTCACCGTGGAGGACGAAGGCACCCCCACCCTGTCGGTGAGTGACAGCGGCAGCTGCGGGCAGGGGAGTGAGGAGGGGGCAGCTGTGTCTTCTGTGCGGTGGGTGGTGGGGGAGAGATCTTCGACAGCTCCTGTGCCTAGGTGGTCAGCCTAGGAGTATGTATGGAGGGCCGGTGCATCCTAGTTCACCTGCATCCATAGCCACGCAGAGTCTCCGTGCGGTCCCCTCTGCTCAAACAGAGCAGTTCCGCGGGACGGTACTGATTGAGCCTATGCCTTGGGGCCTGGGCAGCCCCCACACCGTTGCCAAGTGGCATGCCTGTGAGGCTCCATTAACCCATGCTCTGCGCCAGACAGGAAGAGGTACTCTCTCCCCTTCCGTCACATTGATGTGACAGTACGTCCAGGTTGGGAGACTGATGTTCTTGGTCCAGTCCAATACTTGACTGGGCAGAGCCTCCACCCAAGGCAGTGTGCAAAGTGTGCAAGGTCGGAGAAGTCGGTGGGCCAGGGCAAGATGGTGAGGTGGTTCTGGGAGTTGATGGGCTGGGGGGGAGCCGTTTGCACATTGAGAGTGGGAAGTTTGGCCCTGCAAGCTGGCTGCACGATGGCCGGCAAATCAGAACCTCTCGGAACGTTGGTAACATCGTCTGCAAAGGGAGATGAGGCCGCAAACCAGACCAGGGGATGGAATGCAACCGATGATTTAGTGCCAGTTCTACAAGCTGGCAGTTCAGACCTGGTTTAGCTGGGCTCCCACGTGTGTTGGGGGAAGGGGGGGCAGCTGTGTGTTATTGGATGGCTATGATTTTAAGGGTCAGCCACCTATCAGCTGGGGTGACAGGGCCACCTGTCTCTTCTAGAAGGCTAGCCTGTGCTTGTTCATGTAGAGCTAGAAAGAAAGGGTCCAGGAGATAGGGCACCTGGGGGCACAGTCGGTTAAGTGTCCAACTTCAGGTCATGATCTCGTGGTTCATGGACTCAAGCCTTGCATCGGGTTCTGTGCTGACAGCTCAGGGCTGGAGCCCACTTCTTATTCTGTGTTTTCCTCTTCTCTCTGCCCTTCCCAGCTCTCGCTCTGTGAGTCTTTCTCAGAAATATAAATAAATGTTAAAAAAAAGTTTTTTAGAAAGGGTGCAGGAGAGACAGCAGAAGCCGACAGGGCCTCTTGAGTTCAGGCTTAGAACCAGACTGAGGTTACTTCTCCCACATTCTGTTGGCCTAAGCAAGTCCAAGGCCAGCCCAGGTTCAAGGTGTGGAGAAGTACACTCTATCTTTGGAAGGAACGAGCCACAAAGTCACATTGTCACAGGGAGGTGTGAAGGACTGAGGACATTTTTGTAATGGTCTACCCTAGGGACCTGATCGTCAGTGAGACCTCAGCTCTGTCCCATGCCCCCAGCAGGTGACTCTGTCAGACCCTTCCCCTTTGGCAGCAGCTCTGTGGACTATGGGGCAGAGCAGGTCTGCGCTGGGCTGGGCTGCTAATCTGGAGTGTCTCTGAGGAGGATGGTGGAATTTGGCCGGTCTTGGGAAACCGCATGCTGAGAAGCCCAGGAAATGGCACTGGCTCTGGGCACACCCTAGGCATCCTCAGCTCCATGACTGCCAAGGTCACCTCTAAACACTTAAGCCATTCACACACAGTGGACCAAACAGAGGCACATTTACAGGACACATATAACTGTCCAAGGGGGAACAGGTGGGGGTATCGGTTATCGTGGTGACACAGAAGGACTCCATTTTGACAACCCCTCCCTTACTGCACCTGGCTTCAGCTCAAGTCATCATCCTGGTCGTCTCTCCGATTAGAGATGTGTTTGGCTACAAGTGACAGAAACTTCAGAGTCATAAATAAATCAGGATGCATTTTATTCACATAACAAAAATTCTGGAGAGAATTACAAATGTTGACATTGTACTCCATGATGTCAGAGCTAATGCCTCGTGACCTTTCCCCCATGGTGTCTAAATGGCTGCTGTAGCTCCAGCCATCGTGTCTGCATTCAAGGCAGGAAATGACAAGAAAATAAAGAGCTATGCAAGCCATTTTTACCCTGCATCAAGAAAGCAAAGTTTTTCCAGAACTACTCTCCAGAATTTCTCCTTATGTCTGTGGCCAGAAGAGGTTCAGAGGACATCCTTGCTGTAAGGGAGGTTGGGGGAAAAAATGACAGACTTGTCAGGATTGACTAATTTATTATGTGGGAGCCGGATGTATCACTGTCTCAAACAAAAGCAGGGCTTGTTAGTGAGGAAAGGGTGGAGAATAGGTCCGGGGAAGGAAACTGAGGGCATGTGCTCCAGGCCAGGGAACACACTGATCTTCCCCCTCCACCCACAGTCCTTGAGTTTCCTGGGGGAGCAGCCGATGAGACCCATGATATTCTAAGACTCCATGTTTTGGAGGCACCATCTGGCTTCATTTGGGCCCCCGGAAGACATGACAATTGGGGAAATGTGAAATCGTCCAAGCCACATGTAATGACCCAAGCAGTTCCCGCAGGACTTAGGACCGGTCCCCATGGGCAGAAAGAGTTTCTGTCTGTTGACAGACCATCTGCAGAGACCCAGCCTAGCCCAGTGGAGACCCACAACCATGACCTCCTCATGTATAGGACCCTGACACTCTGGTCCTGCCTCGAGGCGGGTCTCAGCCCCACCAGCTCCTGAGTAAGTGGGAAGTTGGGTGGTAAGAAGTATACTCTGCCTTTCTCTACCTTCCTCATTCTGGTCATCACCAGCTCTGCACCCAGAAAGTACCTTCCCGATGACTAGGATCAGGCACGGGGTTCCCTGAGGCTATCGTCGAGAGAATATGTGTATGGCTCCTGGGCTGGGACACCTGTGATACTGACAAACTACATCCCGTACCAGCTGGGGAAAGATGTACAGGAGAAACTTTTTAAGTCAGAAAAGAAATCTATCCTTTCAATTTCTTTTTCCTGCTTCAGGTGGAGGAAAGGTCTCTGGTATTTGGTTTTTGTAAGGGACATACCGCAGGGAAGAATTGCAGGGACCCCAGCAGCATAGGGCTAAGGGAACTGAGCACTGAACCATATTTGTCCGTTGTTCATTTAGCTGAGTCAGGGAGGCAGAGTGGGGCGGGGGCGGTGTGTGGCAAAGTACAGATGGGCATGCATTCAGGAGCACTAACGGGGGCCTGGGGAAGGCTTCTTGGAGGAGGTGACACCTGAGCTGTCTTATCACTTGGTCTTAGTTAGCACAACGAAGCATATCCTGGACCCAGAGATGAACCCAAACAAAGGTCTAAGAGCAAACGATGACCAGGGCTGAGTTTGAGGAGCCACACGTAGTTCAGGCCATGGTAGCTTTCAGAACCCAGAACAGCGCTGTCTATCTGCATGTCCTCCTGGTGACATTCTCTCTGGGGCCTGCTCTGAGGACGGATCCCACTGCTTTCTTAGGTGCCTCCTCCACTCCTCCCTGGCCCAGCTAAGCCCGGGTGCAGATGAGGCACAAGGGGCAAGCTAGGGCCCTGCAGCCGATGCCCGCCCACAATTGGCATTTGCCTCCAAGGAGCCCTGGACCCTTGAAGATTTGCTTCCACTGGTCAGACTGTCACCTCTAGGCAGTGAACCCCCAGGGTCGAGCACAAACCTAATGGCCAAGCCAGAGGTGACCAGAGGATGGCCTATCTCTGCTACTGGGCAGATCTCACTAGATGGGTATTCAGGGAAGTGAGGTTCTTTAAGCCCTCCTGCACCAGCCAGGGCTGTGAGCCGCATCAGACCAACCATCCCAGGTTCCAGGAAAGGTCCACTGTGGAGTTATGGGTGGACGTCACCCTGCATGTATCTGCCCAGCAGAGCCACACACCGTCCTCTGGTTCCCACCTGCACTTATCCGCCTGGTTCGAGCCAGCCCTCCCTGGCACAAGACGCCCTTCATTCAACACCAAATACATGCCAGGCCTGTGCTTGGAGCTAGGAAGTCAGACATGAGTTGGGCACAGTCCTGCCCTCAAGGAGTCTCCAATCTAGTGGGGGAAATGGACCCGTAACAGAGAGACACCACTCTGATGTGATAAAGTGCCAGAAACTTGCAGCCAGGACCCAGGGAAGGTTTTCTGGACATCATTTGCCTCCATGACTTTCAGAGTGGGGCTCTCTTAGCAGGGGGCCTGGGACTCTGCTGCGAGGAGAAATGGTATATCTGCACCCCCTTATCTCTTTGTTTCTCCTTGGGTTCCCCCCCTCCTCCCAGTTTCCTGAGAGCTGTACATTCCTGTCCCCACCCAGCTCTCAGCCCTGTATCACCCAGAGCTAGGAACAGCTGTGCAGCAAGGAGCATCCGGGCCAGCCCAGGTCTGTCACACAATGGTGTGCCACCCAGCCAGGGGAAATCATTGTACAGCCGCAGCCCTCCGGCCAGCGCCAGGCCGCAGGCAGGGAGGCCAGGCTTGGGGGAGGGCTCAAAGTGGCCGTTAGGGAGGCCTCTGCAAGAGGAAGGGCTGGGCCCGGGGAGGAAGGACAGAAGGCAACTGGGAGGTCAGGAGCTGAGCCCCAGCCACAGAGGCACCTTGGCAGGAGGATGGAGAGAGGAAGGGCCTGATGGGGGCCTCCCTGCCACACGAACCACAGCCAGCAGGTTAGATGGTCCCAGATCACAAGCTCCGGCTTCTCCAGCTGGTAGGGACCTGCAGAAGTCACCTGTCCAGGCAGAAGGACAGAAGTCTCCCACTACCCACTTGCGGGTAGAAGAGCTGCCAGCAATAGCCCTATGAAAGTCTGTGAGCTGGGACATTGCTCTTGGCAGTTGACCTCATGTCTTCAGGGCCAAGAGCTCTTCTGTTTATTAAACTTTGACCGTGTTGTTGTTAGCGAAGTCTGCTTCCCCTGGCTCAGGAAAGCCCAGCCTGGCCCCTTCCTTGTTCTGTGCACCAAGTAAGCCAGCCTCCTCCGGCCCAGCCTGATTCAATTCACATCCTTCCCTCACCCTGCTTCTTGAGGGATGTTCTGCAGCTGCTCAGATGCCGCGCCTACAACCTGCTTAGTTCCTCCAAGATACCCTGGGGCGCTGCGGTTTGCGGAGCTCTCCCTGTAAGCAAGGTCAGGGGCACCGGCCGCCATGCCTACCAGGAGTTCCCATGGCTCCAGGGTTGATGTGCATAAAGGGGAGTGGCGGGAACGATGCAGAAAGAGTNGCCGCGCCTACAACCTGCTTAGTTCCTCCAAGATACCCTGGGGCGCTGCAGTTTGCGGAGCTCTCCCTGTAAGCAAGGTCAGGGGCACGGACCTTGCCTACCAGGAGTTCCCATGGCTCCAGGGTTGACGTGCATAAAGGGGAGTGGCGGGAACGATGCAGAAAGAGCGAAGCCTTGGGCATGTGGGCACAGGTTCATCCCCAAGGGCCCTGGGATGTCCTGCAAGTCCGAGTCCTGGCCTGTAATGCCATTCAGTTCAGTGAAGAGGAAGGAGCACAGGCCTGGGAAGCAGAAGATCCGGGCTTTTGCCCCTGTTTCATTCACTGGCGACAAGATACATCTTTGAGAGCCTCACTTTTCCTGTGCATTAAACGGAGACAGTAAAGCCTTCCAGGGTTTTCTGGTGGGGGTGGGGGAAATCAAAAAAGTCACATGTGTAAGTGTTTCGGACAAGGCAGTGTTGGAACAGAAAAGGCAAAGAAGAGGCATGCGGCCACTTCTCCATCCTGTGCCCGAGGCACCGAGCTAGCTGATGTCAGCGTTTCCTCGTGAAGCCTTATCGATTACTTCGGAATCCCTCTCAGAATATACTCACGGAAGGCATGCCAACAGATTAGAATTGCGAAATAAAAGGAAACCTCTGCCCCCTGGCCCGCCCAAGCCGGGGGCATCCTATGGCTGTTCAGGTGACCCCACTGAGCGCAGACAGGGCCGCTAGGAACTGGAATGGGCAGAAAGTCACCCTGTGAGTGGCCCAGAGAACAGAACCCCGGCATCCTGGCTCAGCCCATCACCCTGTGACTGTGTTCCAGTCGTCAGCTCTGCAACTGGGCCCAAAGGACAGGCTGTTCCTGGACCCCCACCCTTTTGGAACTCACAGAATCGTTAGGGAGCCACAGCATCTGTGCAGGAGAGAGAGGCAAAAGTGCAGAGCAGGACACGGTGAACGCCCGGTGGAAGGGTTCTGTGGCCAGTGCTCTCAGGGGGCTGGGACACACGCGCAGCTGGGCTCTGGGTGCCTGCTGCTTCGGAAGCCTTTGCACCCCACATCCTGGCCAGCAGCCCCACTCCCTTTCTGCCCATTGCTGTGCCTTAGCCCAGCCCCCAACACAAACAAGCCTTGGTGTGCTCTAGTGGACACCCAGGAAGGCCCCTTCCAGGAGGCAGTGCCCAAGCTGGGGGAAGGGAGACTGACCTGACCTCTGCAGGCCCCAGCCCCACTCTGTGCTCCTGCGGCCCTCAGCGCAGAACACTCCCTGAAGAAGCCACCAGGGCAGATGTCTCTAGAAGCACCATCCACCCCCAGGCAAGCAAGGAGGGCTCCCTGGTGCCAAGCCCTGCCTGCCTTCGCTGGCAGCAGGGAGGACGCCGTAGGGCCTTGGGGGGTGGGGCATGTGGTCATGGATATAGATGGAGCTTGGAGCTCAGAGTAAATTTCACTGAAAACAGGAAACCACGAAGCTGAGATGTGCTCACTTGTAAGGGTCGGAGAAGTAGAGCTGGAGGCCGTGCCGGAGGAAGCTGGGGAGGAAGTGTAGTGGCTTTCTGCTCTGGGGCCCTCTCCCTCCCTCCAGCAGCTTGGCTTTGGGTCTGGGAGCCAAATTCTTAGAAATTATAGGTGCCTGGAGGTCAGAAGCTGGGGGCTGAGCCCAGCCGGCTTCCCCCTGGGGCAGGAGCACTCTCGGAGCTGGGGGACAGGGAGTCTGCTCTGAAAGCTTATCCTTCAATCCTAGGGGATTGCTCTGCCTTGAGCAAGTGGACCCCTGCCACATGGACCCCCACCAGCTGTTAGAACAGCACACTCCTTCTATGATGACTAGCACTGAGTGTCCCTGGCAGCCAATGGACTAGAAGAGGGACCCCACCCCCCGCCAGGGACAAAGCAGGAGCTAGGATTTTGGTGCTCTGGCCACTGGAGGTGACCCTGTAGTCTCAAGGCCCATGCCCAGCCTGGCATGACACTCACACTGGCCCACGCCCAGCCCAGCAAGACACCCACAGTGGCCCACACCCTTGGGCCTGACCAGGGAGGTTGGAAGCAATGCAATGCATCCAGGGGGTTCCCTGGTTCTAGCCGCAGCCTTGGGGGCTCGCTGCTGCTGGAGAGCCTAGAGCTGCTCCTTTGTCCCCCACCCCAACTCTTGTCTTCCCTCCCCAGGCAATCCGGCAGGTTAAGAAGTCCTGCCTCTCAGTGCCCAGACCCAGCTATGCAGAGCCGTTGCCAGCAGCCTGGGGGTGAAGGCCTTCCTCGGTGCTGTGCCTAGGCCCCCCCACCCAGCTCAAACTCGCCCCTTCCCCTGGTGGACACCCCTTCCCTGTTTCCACCCCAGAGTATACAGACGCCCCCTGCTCCTCTCCACGTTTTAAAACCCTTTAATCAAAATTCCACAAAGGATTCCCTTCTGTATGCATATAAAACAAATCCGGGACGTGCCCGGAAGCAGGAGACAGAGCAGAGGGTCCACAGCAGAGCGCCACAAACCTCCTGTGTCACACACCCGCCTGATGGGGCCACTGTGCAGTGTAGGCTCGGCAGATTAAATTGGAAGGAAGACTGGCAACCGGGGGCGGGGCAGAGGAGGAGGGCTCCTTGGCACCCCTAGAAGCAGAGCAGGGACTAAAACCCAGCTCTTACAGTCCGTTCACAGGGTTTGCACGTATTGCCCATGTAGTTTTTAGTAAGACTCCATCTCCACACTCCAGAGTGTCACAGTTGGGACAGGACAGTATGTGGTCACCTTCCGTACTGAGCACACTGAGCTTGGAGGGAGGAGGGCGGACCGGGGGTGGAGCATCTCCGCTCACCTTCCCAGCAGGCTCCACCTGCTCCCCCACCCCATCTGCAGCGGGTATTGCAACCTCTGGCCTGGCCTCCATTGCCCAAGTTGCCAGTGAGCCCACAGTGGCCACCATGCCGCCGTGTGCATTTCCTGTTTCAGGGACCCTGGCCAGTGAACTCTGGGGACCAGTGGACAGGGAACAGGAGCCCAGATTTGCTGAACCCATTGACAGCTACTGGGAGAGGCTGCTGGTAGCAGAAGGCACCCAGGGCTGGGAGGCAGGCAGGCCCAGCCCCAGGGACCCACGGTTACACAGAGGGAGTCTGACAGATGAACAGAGGCGAGACCAGAGAACTGGCTCCACCACAGTAGGGAAGAGTCCACATCTGTCCTGAGTCTCAGGCCTGGAGGAGGGTTCTGCCCAGTGCCCATCTTGTCCCCTCTGTGCTGTCAGGTCACAAGGCTCCTGTCCTAGGGAAGGAAGCTGCCACAGAGCTGCAAATTCTTGGGCTTCTAGGATGTGGGCCATTTGGCATTTGTAGCTGGTGAATTTCGGGCCTCTGGGGTGGGATCCCGGCACCCTACCATCCTTGAGACAGGGGCTGAGTGATCCAACACCTTCTCCCTGCCACCACATAGCACCCAGAGGAGTTGAGGGTCTGGCCGTCAGAGGTATGTCAAAGAGTCTGGGCTCAGAGCAGGAGGAAGGGAACCAGAACCAAGGCTAAGGGACCACTCAGAAGGCCGCCTTTGCCTGCAATGCCCCTGCCCCAGGCCCAGCCACAATCGCCCACTGGCCCCAGCTGGTCTAGATGGCCTCAGAGGTTGGAGAGTCAGGCACAGGGTCTGCAAAAGAGAGAAGCAGAATGAATGAGGGGCTCCTCTCTCCTCCACCCCCTAATCCCACACCATGAGGCTGGGAGGCCACAGGAGGGGAGTAAGGCAAGTGGGCCATGGGGAGGTCATGACCTGCGAGGGTCGGGAAGCACTCACCAAGGGTCGGGAAGAAGACGTCCCCAGGGCCTGGTGGAGACAGAGGAGTGCAGGGCTCAGAGAGCAGGTGCCGCCCAGACTCCGAAGGCATCCGCTGAGCCACGTAGGACAGGGGAGGCCTGGGTTTGGCCTCTGGCATCCCGTGGGAAGACGGAGAGACCTCGAAGCCGGGGTTTTCAATCCCTTGAGGGCTGCTGCTAGAAAATCAGTGCGGATACAGTCAGTTGTACTATCTGGCTTTGGGCCCTGGCCCTCCTGCCTGTATGTACCCCCTTCTCCGCTTCCTTACCCCTACGTGCCTTCGCACCCCAGGCCTCAGCACCCTCTTCCAGCAGGAAGGCGGGGGTCCATGGCCACAGCGCAAAGGCCATGGGCTGTACTCTCCCGTCTTTCCTGAGCTGAGGGCATCTGACCCCAGCTCCACCCTATTATTTGACCATCTGCCTTGGGTGCAGCCAGGAAGCCCGGGGTCAGAGACACTTTCAGGACATTCAGGAATCGGAGGACAGGTTTCTCTTTGGTCAGTAGAGTTAATGGCATTAAGATTGAAGGTCCCCACGGCCTGTCTTAACCTGAAGGGAAGAGTTCCCTTTCCCTCTTCCTGCTTGGGAAGAGGATGATCTCTAAACTGCCAACTCTGAGACGCCAGCAGGGTCCCTGGCAGGACTTCCTGGGACTTGTCTAGAAAATCATCCCTTTCATTCACCCAGAGGAGCTCTGG
Organism: Crocuta crocuta; assembly: GCF_008692635.1. Taxonomy (NCBI): domain Eukaryota; kingdom Metazoa; phylum Chordata; class Mammalia; order Carnivora; family Hyaenidae; genus Crocuta; species Crocuta crocuta. Next base: position 4,316,253 of record NW_027532406.1, on the reverse strand, counting down.
GTGCAGTGGTGAAGGCACCTGGGCCGAGTTCCTGAGTATGGCTCATTCCTGGGGGTACCCTCCATGCCAGCCTCCCTAGGACCCTCCTGCCCAGGGCGCACCAACAGCACACACAGCCCCGGTCGCTCTGCGCCCAGCCTGCGGCCCCACCCCGAGCCCCTAGCCGGCGTCTGCCCTTGCGGCCTGACAGCTTTCCCCCCCTTGGAGTGCCCCATGGGGAGGGACCACGCAGCTCCAGGTGTGCTGCCCTCCCCTGCATGCTTCAGTGTCTGTCCCCAGCTCAGCGGCTCCCCCTACCCCCTCCCACTCTGGCCAGCGAACACTGAGGCCCCAAGGTGGGTGCCTGGCTCATCCAGGCAGCGTTGGAGCTGGGCCTCCTGGGTGAGGGGTGGCAGGCGGAAACTGCCAACCAGCACCCATGTGTAGGCCTCAGTGGCAGGTGCTCTTTAAGCAGCTGGGCTAGATGGCTATATGGGGACCCTGCTGCACAGCTCTCCTTCCCGACAGCTGACTCAGTGCCCGGGGAGGACCAGGGAGGCCATGCAGACATGTTCTGAGCCCTGTCACGGTACGACCAGTTATCAGGGAGGAGAGGGGAAAGGGTCCTAGTGAAGGGGGACGTCGGTCCTGGTTCAAGGTTACCCCTCTCTCTTCTACATTAACTCCAGCCGTGGTTCGGGTGTACACATTGCCCTACAGAGCCACAGGCGCTGGGGAGAGGCAAGAGGAGAGAGAGCCTGCCAGGCTTTGTGTCAGGGCCGAAGCAGCTGCAGGAAGATTTCTCAGGAAGCTCTCCATGGGCCTTACCTGTCCATCCGCACCAGCTCCTGGGCACCTGGGGACAGACAGACAAAATGGTCACAAAGGAAAGGCTTCCCTAGACAAGCTCCCTGCCCTTCGAGGAATGGGGGCAAGACCAGGCTGGGCCACGCTTGGCCCCGGATCCCACTTCTGTTCACTCTGGAGGCCCGCACTCTATGTTTACCCTGCAGGCGAGGCCTCGGTGAACCATGCGTTTCAGTGATAAACGAAACTTGGGCCACATGGAACAAGGAGAAAGGACAAGGTCTGTCATGAGGAGGCCAAGGCAGCCAGTGCTTTCTGCCATGGCTTGATTAGGGGTTATGAGACCTTCCGGATTTAAGTATCAACCAAAGGCCTGACTCCTAAATCTGCTGTTTCCTGTTTGGACTTTTGCCACATTCTGGTCTTTCACCACAATTTACTGAGTGGGAGTGGTGTAAGGTCAGTTCCAAACTGTAGGGTTCCTGGTCCTCTCTGGCCCATCCTCCGCCTTACCTATAGGGTGGCCCTAGAGGACATCTCTTAGAGGAACCTTAGGGGCCTGAGACCCCATCACATCTCAGACATCCCACCGCTTTCTGCTTTTTCTCCAAGCTCTGACCACCCCTCCCCACTCTTGGGATTCCCCACCCACCCACTGGCCACCAGCCAGATACAGTGGCCCCAACTTCCTTCTTCTGTGCAGCTCCTCTTTGTTTCTCATTTGTAAGAGCTTTGCCCCGACCACTATGGGGAAACGTGGGCAGGAGGGGCATATGCGGAACATACAAGGGAAGTTACATAAAGGTTCCCAAAATCTCTGCTCTCGGAATCATGGGTACTGCTTACCGGGTGCCTCTGCACGTAAGTCTTCGCACATTCCCTGGGCTCATCCTTTCCACCCTCTGGGGGACGGATTGCCCCACATTAGCACTGGAGGACCCAGGCTCCATCTAATATTGGCTCGGTTTCCACACCCATCAGCCTCCGCAGCAGGCTGCCTGCCTTGGTGCTCCCAACCCTTTCTCTGTTTCTTCCTGAGCGTGGCTCCCTGCAGAGGACACACTGCCCACAGCCACGACACACACTCCCTGCCCCTCCTTGACCTGCTGCCCCCCTCAGGCGCTCAGCCTTGGCTTTGTGGCCCAACCCCTGGCATGTCCCAGTGACTTCTGTCCCTATGGCTCCAGCAGCCACACTTCTCCAGAGTCTAGATGCAGAAATGACCCCAGTCTCTGCTCCCTCTCCATTTCGCTCCTGGCATCTCTTGTGTCTGTCTCTAAACCACTGGTCCTACAACTGATTTTCTCTTCTTTCTTTTTTTTGGGGGGAGGGGGGGTAGGTGGGAAGGAGGTAGGCAAACTGGCCTCAAAAGTACTTTTATCAGAAGATAAATTATTGATACCTTTTTGCTACTGCACATATTGAACCTGGGGATAAAGAGTTATAAGCGGCTGCACATTGAGGAACCCAGCTCCGTTTAGAGTGTCAGAGGAGGTGCGTGGCACTGGTCACCGCGCAGCGCTAGCCGGCCTGCAGGACCACCTGCCCCCTCTTTCCAGCTCCGCAGCATCTGGTCCATCTGCCCCATCCCGGTGCTTCCTCTGGGAAGCCCTCAGCTCAGACCCAAGGTGTCCCAGCGCATGGAATAGGAGATACTAGCAGGTGACTCCAGGCTTCCCAGGTCCTCAGGCTGCCCCTGTGGTGTTCCGGCCCGGGGCCCGTGCCTAGCCAATGCCCAGAATTTGTTTTCCAGTTCCCATTCCCTGATGGAGGTAGCATTGTGGTCTGAACTAAGGGGGACAGAAAGCACCTCTTTTTATCTGGGATCTGAGCATGTCTCCCTCCATGTCTGTTCCTCCGTGAAAATGCTGCTCAGATGAACACAACTCAGCAGCCCCGCGGTGATTGCTTGAGCCCCTGGGTTCCTCCTTCTGTTCCACCCCCTTAACCTGCCCCCGACCCACCTCCCCCACCACTGGATATTTCTGGAGGTAAGTCGCAGTGGGTTTTGCGAGAGAAATATTAGAGTAAGGGAAAGATGGTCACAGCCCCTGAGCAAGTCACTGCGGGGCTCCAGGTGAGAGGGGGTCTAACAGTGTTATAGTCCCACCAAAGGAAATCAGGTGTGAGCCGAAAGCCACCTGGGGGCAGAGCAGCCCCACTCTGGGCTCCCTCCTGCAGCCGCGCAGAGGAGAGGTGGGGGAGGCGATGCAAGCCCCGGGGCCTCCTCTAGGGCCTGCTCCTAGAGGACTCAGACTAGCCCAGGTTCATGGGCGGGGTCAGAAGAAAGGCAAGGGCACTGTGACCACAGAGGAGGGTGAAGTGTGGCCGTGACTTGAAGCCTGGCCCCACCGCTTACTCACTGTGAGGCTCCTTAAGCGAGTTACTGAACCTCTCTGTGCCTCAGTTTCCTCCATGGTAAAATAGGAACCATTGTAAGACCAAGTCTTCACGTCGTTATGAGGAATAAGTGAAAGAAGGTATGTGACAAACTCAGTGTGGTCCGCAGCACAGCACCCTTTCCAGGTAGGGGTTGGTGGCTAGGACACTCGTGCTGATGAATGTTTTGATGATCTGGCGGGATTATATTTGCTGAGAAAAGCATGAGGTGAAGCTCTGGGTTTGAGTCCCAGCTCTGCCACTTAGTAACTTACATAACATTTGGCTAATTATTTAACCCTGCTGAGCTCAGCTTTTTCAGCTATAAGATGAAAGAACTGAACTATTATCTCCAGGATCCCTTCCAGTTCTGATAAGCCAAAGGTCATTTTTGTCCTGACAGTTACCATGCTAGTTGCAAAACAAGCCTAGCCACGCATTAAAGCAGGTCCCCAAAGGATCGCCAAGTGGCAGCATTTTTATAAACCCCTTTGAACTACTCCATGTGATCATTCATTCATTCAACAGGTATTTGGCGAGTGCCCAGCCAGCACCATATGGGGCTGGGGTGGCACTCAGGCCCCCCCAAATGGCACACCCGGGTCCCCGCCTCTCTCCACCCCTGAGCCCAGCTCCTTGCAGGGACTACTGCAGCTCCCATATCTGGAACAGAGAGGAAATGTGCCTGCCTCTTTGCTAATCGCAGAGGCTGGGCGGGGGCTGGGCCAGCTCAGTCATACCCTCACCCACCCCAGGCAGGCAGGGATACTCACGGCGGTTGGAGGCCACCTGCCTCTGCTTGTAGACTAGGAGCAGGATGAGGGGAAGGCAGAGGATGCCCACGATGCAAGCGCCTGTAGCCACAGCAGCAGCCGTGATGCCTATAAAGGCAGAGAGATAGCCAAGGTGAGGCCCTGTTACCCGTTCCTCCTGAAGGGAAACTGAAGCCCAGCGAGGGAAGGCCAGGCCACAGGGGGACCCAGCTCTACCCAGACCGCACAGCCAGACCCTCAGTGACCTGCAGAGGCACAGAAGGTCGGGGATCCCCTTTCAAAGAGAGCCCCATGTGTCCTTCCCCAGTGGGCCCCGGGCACACAGAAATGAGACCAGGGACTTACAGGGGAGTCAGCTCCTGAGAAGAGAGAGAAGGGTTTTCATCCCAGCCCCCTGGGGAGAGTGCGGTGGCCTGGGCCATAGGCTGTTCCCTGGAAAGGGAAAAGCAAGCCCTTCACAGACCCCATGCCATGAAGTTCAAGGTCAAAGGGAGCCCAGGTGCTGTAAAACTTTTAGAAATAGATCACAGTGATGGCTGCACAACATTGTAAGCATAATTAATGGCACGCTTAACAGTGGTTAGATGGCAAGTTTTATGTTCTCTGTGTTATACCACAATATAAACACATAAATAAATGAACAAAGGCCCCACTCATCCCCTGAGAGACCCCTTAGCGCTAGACACAACTTCCAGAAGTGATCTCACTCACGCAAGTCACCAGGGGAAACCTGGGTGAGAACTGGAGAACTGTGAATCCTTAACTGACATTTAAATTTTTTTTACTTCCTAAATTACAAAAACGACAACAACAACTATAAGTGAAAATACATTCCAGAAGTTTCCTCCTCCTCCTCCTCCCTGCCCCGTCCCCAGGCTCCCTGCAAAGAAATGGTCACAGTCCATGCTTTTCTTGCGTGAACTGCATGTATATGCTTTTCGTGACGATCGCTTTTACCACTTGGCATGGCTTGGCCATCCCTGTATCACACAGAGATCTCCCTCATTCTGCCTAGGGCTTCATCACGGGCTCACCCCAGAATTTATTGCAACAGTCCTCTATTGGTAGCTATGTCGATTGCTTCCATTTTTCAACATAACTAATAACATAACAGCAAACTGCTCACGTGTGTGCATCTTCGCTCGCTTGGGCAAGTTCCTCTGTACACAAACTCCCAGCAGTGGAAGTGCTGAGCCAGGGTGTGTGCGTTTTCTTTTAGGGTATTGCCTAATTGCCCTCCACAAAGGTTGTACCGCTTCACGATTCCACCAACAGCCTGAGAGGCTAGATTTATTTCTGCCCATCTGCTGACTCCAGGAGTTTAGCTGGGAACAGACGTGCCCTCAGAACCACAACCAGTGTAAACGCATTTCCTTCCTGATTTTAGCCCTTCCCAAAATACGCACTGGGATACCTTGTCACAGGGTCCGCTTGGCCCAGGAGCCCTGGGTAGGTAGATGGGCTGTGGTCTCTGTGTGGCCTTTGCGCTATTTATTTGGGAATAAAGGCTGTTTTTATCTCATTGTATTGCTAAATACCCTGATGGTGTGAATAAGCTTTCCGGGGGTTTGTTCAGACCACGGAAGAGAACAGACTGTTTACAGGCACTTCAGACATACCCACTGGTACAGGAACAGCTGCTATGCTAATTACAAACCAAGTTCAACTTCGCATTAAAGGAGGTCCCCTACAGATCTTAGCAAGGCTGCATTTTGCTGTGGAATATTGAAAGTAGACACGTTCTACAATTTAGACATTTGAAGATTTCTAACCCCTCCCACCCCCCCACCCCACACCCCTCCCCGTCATAGGACCTCTTCTCAAGCACTGAGAAGCGAGTTACAAAGCACTCTTTTCTTGTCACCAAAGCAGGTCTCCAGACTGGTACTAAGTCACAATCAGTGAGGTTAGTCAGGTGCTCCCTCATGGTGGCTCCCTGTCCATGGGCCTGACTCCTGTCCCCAGGCACAGATCCCCCCCTCTGGGCCACTCTAGGGGATCAGGGCTTGGTTTCCTTACAACCCGGCTAAGAGTTGAGGCCAGGACAGGAAGGCAGGGGTGTGGGCCCAGCTGTCGTCTGAAGCTGTGGGCTCTTCTGCAGAGCCCCGCCTCCCCCGAGCTCCCCATCCCTCCCCCCAAGCATGGCCAGCACCTGGGGAGGAGAGGAGGGAGTACTGCTTGGTAGCCACCCAGAGCCAGGCTCGTGAGGGAGGTGGTCAGGCACTGGCAGAGGCAGCTACCAGGCCAGCTACCAGGAGAATTGTGCCAGGCCTTTCCGGAGCAGGCTGGGATGGGAGCCCTGCCCCGCCACCCTCACCTGCTCAGCAGTGCCTTTTTGTCTAGAGCCTGCCGGTACCCTGTGGCTGGATAGGTAGGGAGGAGAGGGGAGGAGGGAATTTGGTCAGGCTGCCTGCTTCCCCAAGGAGGGGCCTGGATGAAAGCGAACCAAGCATCCTGCTGTGTAGGGGGATAGGGAGGTTGCTTTGTGGGGAGATAGGCTGTCCATGCCCCCCCTTTCCTGGGCTCAGTGAAGAACCACACAGCCCCTCAGCAGTTCAGGGTTCCTTGGGGACCAATTGCCTTAGCCTCTCACACCTCCTGTTGCCTCCGCCGATCTCAGACTGATTTGGACTTTCAGATGATTTCCTAGACCAGCCTCCCTCGTACTTTCCAAAAAGAACATCAGGAGACAGGGCCACAGGTAGAGCAGGAGAACTCAGAACTGCCGGGGTGGAAGCATCCTTAGCTGATCAGGTGCTAAGGTTGGCTGTGGGACACGTGTCTTAGAGCGAGCAGGGACTAGGGTCTTTCCTAAGGTAAGCAGCGCCGAGGGCAGTACCCGGCGGCCAGCCCAGAGGCCCACTAAGCACGTGCGTCACCAGGCAAATGTTTCTAAACCATCAGAAATCAGTCCACTATTTGTTGCCATCTCCGTATTGTCCTGCCGTAGCCCACATAGTACATAACTTTTTTTTTTTTTTTGGCCAACATTTTAAAATGGAGAGTCTATGGGGCGCCTGGGTGGCTCAGTCGGTTAAGCGTCCGAATGTGGCTCAGGTCATGATGTCACGGTTCGTGAGTTCAAGCCCCGCATCAGGTTCTGTGCTGACAGCTCAGGGCCTGGAGCCTGCCTCGGATTCTGTATCTCTACCCCCCTTTCTTGGTCCTCCCTTGCTTGCTCTCCCTCAAAAATCAACATTAAAAAACAAAATAGAGAGTGCATGTAAAATCTGGACTTCTGACCGTGCTTGAAAATGGAGTGGCTCCAGCAGCCCTGGGCCCCCCTCCAAGCATGCGGCCATTGGAACTGCACTTACAGGCTGGTAGCTGGGTGCTCACTGCAGTCTCCACCTCTCCCTACTGTCTTACTCACCAGGTCCCTGGCTTAGGGGGGGATTTGAGGTTTTGATCCCTGATTCAGCCTCTTGGATAACACTGATGGCCTCCCTGTTAGTAGGAAAGGGACACACTTGCTCCGTTTCTCAGTGGACACATGATCCCTAGAGAATGGGAGCACTGCCCAAGTCCCCCCCAGGCCCCAAAAGTACAGCTGGGTTTCTTTGCATCTGACCCTGTGCCCACCTTAGTGACAAGACTCCACCACAGTTATAGTCTCCAGACCTCCAGAACCAAGAGTCCAGAAAGGGATCGAGGAGGGACTGCAGAGGCCATCAAAGCCATGCCCCTGCTGTCAATAGCCAGGGTAGAAGTAAACACCTCCCTCTGGCCCTGGGGGGGCCAGTTCCCTGTGGACAACAGCTCAGGGAATCAGGGGCCAGGGTGAAGCCACACATCTGGGAATTGGAGAGTCAGGCAAATGTCAAAACCCAAGAGCAGAGGAGCCCAGCCCTAACTCACTCTGGACCATCAAGTTCAAGGTTCTGCCTCACCCTTGGGTTCTTACCAGCCAGACTCCTAGGATTTCCCAGGTGACTTCTGTTTCCTTCATTCCCACAGCTACTTCTCTAGAGTCTAGATCAAGAAAAATGACCCAGATCTCTGCTCCCTCTCTATTTTGTACCTGGTTTCTTCATTGTCCCCACTGGCATCTCTTGTCTGTGTCCCCAAGACTTCAATTCATACAACTAATTTCCAGAAAATTGGCGTTGACAAGGGAAGGGCAGCCTGGCCCCCAGGCAGAGTTTGCGCACTGAGAATCAAGTGCTCCGGCTGAGGGGCCGGGCGCGATCCCTTCACCGGTCTGAACCTCGGTTTCCTCATGGGTGAACTATGGGAAGTGGCAGAGGTGATGGTCCCTAAGGGAGCTCTGGGGGCTCCTGGAGGAAGAAGCGGGACTGGAGGGTTGCTCAGAGTGGAAGGAGCCAAGGGGAAGTAAACACTCACGTGTGCCGCCAGGTGAGGCTCTCCCCGGTCTGTATGATTGTACACACGGTCATCCACCCTCTCTGGGAGGCTCCCAGGGGAGGAAGTGAGGACAGCAGTGGCTCAGTGCCACAGTGACACGTAAGGTTTGTGGTGTGCAGGGAGATGGGCTTGAACCAAAGAGTTCTTTAGTTCCGTGCAGGTCTGGCTCAGACCGAAATGTGTGTTCTAATTTAATTCCTGGCTAAGCTCTGCATTGGTTCCAAAAAGAGTAGTGTGAGTAGAAAGTTACCAGGACCCTTGAGCCAGGCTTTGGCGGGGGCTCTAGTTTTAGCTGTTCCGCTCCTGGAGGGGCAGCGGGGAGGTCTGTACTTGTGTGTCTGCGGGACCTGGGCAGGGGCTGGTCCATAGTAGATGCTCAGTAAATACTGATGGATAGGAGGCTGCCAAGACCCCCTCCTCTCAGAAGAGTGGGGTGCCCCTGAGATGTCTCCCCTTTGCCTGCTGTCTCAAAGCTGCTGGGCATTCTTTCCTGGCCTCTGAGTGCCCCCACATCCCTTAGAGCAGTGTCTCCTTCCTCTGTAGGGTACCTCTCTGGGCAAACACCAGGGGGCTGACTCCACCTACCTCCTTATGCATCCCCCCAGCCAGGGAGAAGGTGGAGTGAGCACAGCCCAGCTGGCCTTCTCTGGGCATCTGTTTCCATGTTTATAAAGTAACGGTGGTGCCACCCACTTCAGAAGGTTCAGAATCCACTGAGATACCAGTACTTGAAAGGACTTAGCACGGTGCCTGGCACAGAGTAAAAGCTCTAGGAAAGGTAGGTCTGCCCCCCTTCTTGAGCCTCTCCATCCCCCCTCCCCCATGCACAGAACAAGGAAGTGTTAAGTGGGTGGATGCAAGCCAAGAGGAACCCCACAGCCCGCGAATCTTCCCAGGTGGTGGAGGGCTGGTGGACAGGAGCGGCACACACGAAAACAGCCTGTGGCACCAGCACCTGTCACGGGGGCACTTGGCCAGAGGTCACTGCCAGGGCACACCCCACCTGGGGCTTTGAGCCTTGGAAGGGGAGGTGGCTTCTGGGCACTGCAGCCCCCTGGCTTCAGTGAAGGGGAAAGCAAAAGGGAGGGGCAGCAGCAGAGGAGGAAGAACGAGGGGGTCTCATGGGCTTGGGATGATGAGATCAGAGTTCAGAATGGGGCCTGGGTCCAAGATGAAGACAGAGGAGCACAGAGAACCCAGAAGGGCCAAAAGAGGGGTTCCTTACTTTCACTCTCCCTGGGGGAAGGTGGGTACAAGATGCACTGGGGTGATGCTTCTTTGTCTGTGGGAACAAAGAGAAGGGTTGGTTAGGTGGGCTTGAGGCCAGGGAGGCTTGTCCCACCCAACGCATGCACACGTGCGCATACACACACGCACACACACATACACACACTCCCCAGTTCACACCCCAGGTCACATATCACAACCACCATGTTGTCACCAGCAGTGATACACCAGCCTAGCCCTGTATACCCTCTCTTATTAGAACGACATACACACTCCTCTCCATCACACCCCACTAACCAGAGATTTCTACATGGCTCCACACACTATAGCCAGCCTGTCTCACACACAGGCCTAGAGTGCCAGGGCCGCCCATATGTAGGATCACACACCCTCCGGCACAGAATCACATGCGGTCACACCCTCAAACACACAGCACCACCCCCACGGTGACTGCACCCCAAGCTGTCCCACGGAGCACACCTTCACCTCTCTGCACCTGCAGCTCCATGGCACCGTGGACCCTCTGCTCCGAGTGGTGGTGCCTGATCTCCACCACCAGGCAGCAGTAGAGGCCACTGTCCACTGAGGTCAGGTTGCGCATGGTGATGGAGAAGTTGCCGTGGTGGTCGGAGACCGACTCCAGCCCGTAGCGCTGGGCCAGGTCCTGGCTGGTGTTGGCCTGGTGGCCGCTGTGGTGCAGGTGAAGGTCGTGGAACGTGAGGTTGCGGATGGGCCGGCGCTCCGAGCAGACCTGCACTTCGCCCCGCGAGCTGCGGTACCACGTCTTGTAGTAAGTCACATCGTGCCCTTTGGCCATGGGGCCTAAGATCCTGCAGGTGAGGGTGACGTTCTGCCCCTCGGGACACACGTACAAGGAATATGGTGTGGCGACCTTGAAGGCTCCCACCAGATCTGTTCAGAGACAAGAGCCTGTCACTTCCTGAGCCAGGACCACTCCCATTTCCACCAGAGTGGGGAAGAGCCTTGGCCTAGGGCTCCAGAGATGTGGGTTCCCGGGCCACAGGCCGCGACAAGTCAGCCGACCTCCCTGGGCTTCCGCTTCTTCATTAGCTCTTGAACCTGACTCCATTCTGGGCTGTATGGGAGGAGGAGTTTCTCCAGGTAAGGGACGCCCCTGAGCCCCGGCAAGCAGGACAAGGTACAGGAGAGACAACGGGCAGCAGACGGGGCCCAGCCTGTGTGTCCCTCTCCTCCTGCCCCCACTGTAGGCACCGCGGCTCTGCCCACACCTTCCAGCCTCCGTGCCCAGTGCTGTCAGGTGGGAGGCAGGACAAGGAGCACAGAGCCTATTTGGGAACAGCAGCCCTTTGCCCTTGACCACCCTGCTGGGGCCATTAGCACCTTTGGGCCTTCCCACCTCCTCATCAGTGAGCACCTATTAATGTGTGAGGCCTGTGCCCGGTGCTGGTGCTACGTCTCACCCGGATGCTGAGCACGTGGCCTCCCCTTGGGAGCTCATGACCTAGCTGGGTGTGCAACAGAGCACGCTTTCCCAACAAAGTAACCCCACAGGTTAAAGGGCACACCAGTGCCAGCCTTTAGGGCACCTGGAGGAGGGAAGATATAGCCGCCATGGGGACAGTCAGGGAACTTCTTGAAGGAAGAAGCCTCTTTGGGGTTGATGGACAGATAGGACTTCAGCAAGTAGCGAGAGTCCGCTGGGCCAGGTGGTGAGGAAGACGCCAGGGTTCTTGGGGACAAGGACAGGGAAATCATGAACAGTCACTTCATCCTTCTACCTGCTGCCACCCAGTCTTCTTAGAAATATTTCCTAGTTCATTTTGTTTTCAATAAGCAAATGAAGCCATCCCCTGGTCCTCTTTAGCCTACCCTAATCCCCCAGCATTTAACAGCATTTAACCGTGTTGACTCCCATAAGCACTGGCTGCTAGAAGCAGAATACTGGGGCCAGAAGCCCCACCCCTCCAGCTGTGTGGGCCCCACCTTCCCCGTGTGTGCCCTGAGAAAAATATTCACCACATGGCGTGGTTGTGAGACGCCTGAGCAAGGGAAAGAGGAGAGCACGACACGCGAGCCCTAATGCCCTCTGCGGACACAGAATAACTGCAGCTACTATACATCTGTGATATTTGAATTTTAGTTGGCATGTCAGGGGCTGTTTTAAGTCAGGCATTCAGGGAAGGAGAGTTTGGAAATGCATACGGAATCCAGGTTGAAATGTCTGTTTCATTGCCACTGCCGGAATCGAGATAATGCCACTTCCTCTTGCCGACACCCCCTTCCCTGCCTTTAGAGCCTGGGACCCAACAGCAGAGCTGAAAGCTTTGCCCCATCACGGGGAGGGCGGCCCGGTGTGGCTTTGGAATTGGATCAGCCTGCATTGGAGTCCAGCAGCTGGGGTCACTTAGATTCTGAGTTTCAGACTCCTCACCAGCGAACAGAAAGGAAACCATCTACCCACCAGGATGGAGGCAAGGATAACAGATAATTTACACGAAGTGCTCTGGAAGCGCTTTGCTGGTAGTTGGGGTTTGCTACGTGGAAGCTAGACAGCTCTCTAATTCCTCTCCAGCAGGTCAAGAAACATTTCCTAGGAGTGAAAATAGTTCTGCAGAATAGAATGGAGAAGCCAGCTTCAAACTCTCTCCCACTAAGGTGTGAATGACTGATAACAGCTTGTGATGCAATCTTGGAGTGCCTGCATGTTTAAATGAGAGTGTGGGGGGTTAGCAAAGTCATGGCCCCAAAGAATGTGTCTGCAAGGTGGAGTGTTAGACCCCCAGAGAGTAAGGCAGACAGACACACGCTAGATCCTCCCACGCCATACACATGTGAGAGGGAATCATGTCTGAGAGCCCCAGATTTATGGAAAACCTTTGCCGAGGTGAGCAGAGATTTCAGAACTTCCTGATCTCCTTTTCAGGCAGAAATATAGAGGCCCAAAAGGGGAAAGTGATTTGCCTGAAGCGCCTCAGAGAGTACAGACTCAGAACCTGGAGCCTGGGAAGCTTCAGGTAAAGCTAGATCTAGTTAGAACTAGAAGAAGAAAGAGCATGTAGCCTGTGCTATGCTAACTACTTTATGGGCATAAACAACTCTATAAAGGTAGGTGCTGTTTTTATTCCTCTTTCACTGAGGAGAAAACGTGAGGCACAGAGACGTTAAATAATTCACTGAAGATCATAGTAAGTGACTTGGACTCCCCCTCACAGGCCTGTGTGGTGGCTGCGGCCACAGAACCCTGTGTGCCAGTAAATGGAGGTGGGGAGTAGCTATGGAAGGGACCCTCCCAGGCACTCCCAGGAAGAATAAAAACCCACTCAAAGAGCAGACCAAGGAGTCGTCTGCCCTGCGCTCCCCCTTTCTCCAGCAGCCCTGAGCTGGTGGCACCTCCTCGCAGCACCCCTCCCAGCTAGCACCCCATCTTCCCTGTTGACAACCCCACACCCACCCCAGAGAACCCAGGGCTGGGAGCCAGATCCAGATCCAGCAGCCTTCGCCACAAGCGCACACACCTTACAGTCTGTGGGCAGAGCCAGCTCAGTAGCAGAGGCCAGAGGCCAGGGGCGCATGTCTGGGGTGGCTGCGGGGGGCCAAGCCGACTAGAGGTGGAGGCAGAGGCAGGAAGTGGAACACAGAGCTGAGCCGGGTCGGGGTGGGGGCTGTGGAGTGGACAGAGGTGTAGATGGGGTGGGGCTGAGATGTGGGCAAGCTGCAGGCAGCTTGCGGCCGGGGTGGAGCAGGGTGGGAGCAAGCAGCGGGGCCTCCAGGGGGACACCAGCCGGGAGCTCTCAGCAGGGCATCAGGCTCCAGCTCTCAGGGACCAAGCAGTGGTGGCAATGAGCGCAGAATTGCCTGGACAGCACCAGGGAGAGATTGTCAGCACTGAAAGCAATTTCGTTGAAAACCCACAGTGGGGCAGAGAATTGTTGAGACCAAGCACAGGAGGTGGGCAGGTCGGGGGGCTTGCTCAATTCCCAACACCCCACACTCCCCAGAGGACCTCTTCCCCTTTTAGAAAAAGGAGAAGCTGCAGGGGATTCGGGTTTGGGGGATGGGGGACAGTCTTCAATTTCAGCAGAAGGGCCAGAGAGCAGTGGGCTAAGGATTCATGGGGGGATCTTGTCCTACGGGAGGCAGGGGAATAGGTGGGAAGCATCCCGTTTGTTGTGTCTAAGACTCAGCCAGGTCAAGGCCCAGGACAGCCTATCCTTTGGAGAACGCTCAAAGGCACAGAGTTGGGGAAAATAATGCTCGCACCCTGTGCCACCCACAACTGCACGTGCACACGTTATCAGGGATATATATAGCCCAGCTGGATTTGTAATTATTTGGCAGGAGGATATCGCTTATTGTCAGGAGCAGATCCTTTTGGACACCTGGGTCATTGTCAGAGCCTGGGGAGAGTGGGTGGGGAGGAAAGCCCCTGGCTCCAGGGTGGCCGGGAGCCTATGAGACAGGAAAATGGCCCTGGCCCTGAGCCTGTGCCCAGGCGGGAGCCATCCAGTCATTGTGCTGCTCTTGGGGCCCAGCCCCACCCTGGTCCCCACTTGTTACTAGGTAAGGAGGCAGAAGCGCCTAGAGGAAGATTGCTAGGAACCTGGTAAGTTCCCAGTCTCAGGATTCAAACCTTGATCTGACAGATCCCTGGGCCCCAGTCCACACTTGGCTGGGTCCTTGCTGTATGCCCTTGGGTGGGTCCCATCTTCCCTGTGCCTCCTTCTCTTCATCTCAAGAGACTCCCCACCCACATTCCTAGCCCTTTCCAGCTCCGAAAGTCTGTGGCCAGAGGAAAGGGCTAAATATTTCCTTAGGGCAGAGGAATAGGCAAGAAATGGGCCACTTCTTATGTATCCGGACTTGCTTCACACTTTATACTCATCTCGCTTAATTCTCCTAATACGCCCTGATGTGGGTATTATCATCCCATTTTAAAGGTGAAGAAACGGGCACCTGGGTAGCTCAGTCAGTTGAGCTTCAGACTTCAGCTCAGGTCACGATCTCACGGTTCGTGAGTTCAAGCCCCACATCAGGCTCTGTGCTGTCAGCGCAGAGCCCGCTTCAGATCCTCTGTCCCTCTTGCTCAGCCCCTACTCTGCTTGGCTTTCCCAAAAATAAACATTTTTTAAAAAACAATAAAGGTGAGGGAAGAGACTCAGAGAAGTCAGGTGACTTACCCAAGACCACCCAACCCTGTGTGGCATTGCTGACAGCCACACCTTAGACACACCAGCACTGCAGGAAGGAAGGGCGCCCCCACCCCCACACTCCTGAAGCAGGGAGGGCCGACACTTCATTCTCCAGCTACTTAGATGAGCTCCTCCTCTTCCACCCCGCCATCCTTGCTCTGCCTCACACCTAAACTGGAAACATCATTCCATCATTCCACAAATATTTACCGAGGTCCTAACATGAGCCGGGCCCAAGGCAGAGAGGCCACAGGGGTGCAGAGTTTCTTAAGGATGTCCGCTCAGAAATTAGGCTTGCTTCTGCCACTTTCTAGCTGTGGGAACCTCAGCCTCTTGTAGAAGCTTCTGTGCCAGTCCAGGGGAGAAGCACTCTTGTCTGGCTTCATCTCGGGATGCTAGTTTTCATGACTTCACCTCTTTCCACCCAGCAGGCACCTCATGAAACCCTGTGGGTGTGCACGGATGGGTGTGTGTGGGTGTGGGCAGGCCTGTGTATTTTCCCTGACGGGGCATGGGTTTAGCCCATGGTTGCCAAGGCGACGCCCCAGCTTGATTAGTCAGGCCTGGGAAGCCCAACCCAAACAGCTGAACTCTGTCCAGTTGCTGCTACGCGTTGTAAGTAAACAGTGATCTGCTGCTGTTGCTGGCCCTGTGCTAGGTGCAAAAGGCCAGGTCCCCGCCCTCAGCAGGAGCACCAGACAGCCATGGAACTGGTCTCCAGCTCCCTGCCAGGCCCTGTTCCCCAGGATAGCCCGTGGAGGGTGGAGGGAAAGGCTCGGTTCGGTCTTTACCAAGCTGCGGAGCACAGAGGGAAACAGAGTCAGGAACCAATCAGGACGGAGTCTGCCGGCGCCGAGTTAGAGGAAGTGCCCCCCGTGTGAGGAGCTGAGCCGGCAGGTCAGCCCCTGGGGTCTGTGGCCAGCAAGGACAAAGGGCATCTCAGATGTGTTTATTGATACCTGCCCCCGCAGGAAGTGTCCATTCACATCAGACCAAGGAGTCTGGGAAGGGGAAGCCAGGCTGTATTGGAGGAAGCCGCACTTCCAGCACCTTGGGAAAGCATCCACACATCCGGGGCTGGAGGCCGTCGGCCGGCACACCTCCCTGGAGAGGGCCTGGGCGGTTGGCCAGATGCCCTGCCGATGGACGCTTCTCGGGACGACTCCTTCCCAGACTCGCCCAGGCCGTCCCTGAGGATGACTGTGTGCAGCCCACTATACCAGCACTAGCCAGCTTCCGCCAAGAGCCTGTGCTGTGAAGACTCCCTAAGGTTCAGGCTCCAGCCTTTCTGTGCCCCATCCTCAGGCCAGGCGGCTCAGTGGCGGTCGCAGTGGCAGGCACTTATACGGGAGGTAGCCGTGCACTGACGGGAGGGCCCCTCTCCTTCCTGCAGATGAATAGATGGCCTGGCCAGCAAGGACTTGGCTCACTCTCCCTCCCTCTCCCCCTCCCTGCTGTGGTTATTGGGATAGCTAATTGGCCCAGCATAAGGCAGAACCCAGCTGGAGCTACTGTATTTATTTGGACACTGTATTTCTTTAAGGAAGGCAACAGGGGCTGGGAGAACTGGGGGCTGGGAAAAGCCCAGAGAAGCCCTCCGACCGTGCCCTGACCTCTTAGGGATGGGAAGTACCGTTCTCTTTCTTTTCCTCTGGGGGAGCTGAACCGCCCTCTGGCCACCACCTAACACTCCTCATAGTAGTGAGTTTGCTTCTGCGGTGAAGGGGAGGAGCGAGAGCAACTCGAACACAACCAGTTTTACTTTTAGTTTTATGGCATAACATTGAATCACACAGAGAGAAGGTTATCCTCCTCCCCCACCTTTTTTGTTTTAAACAAGGTACAGGGGCTTCAGACTCCGAGAGCCTCCCCCAGACTATAGTTTCTGACTAGAATTTAATACTCAATATGTGGCGTTCCGATTATGTACTTGTGCGATTTTGTTCTATTTATGGCAATACTGGCTTTCCATTGGTGGCAATGATAGAAATTTTCCTTTTAAATCTATTTACTCAAGTAAAAGAATGAGTTGATTTGAGGGGGAAAATAATAAGTACTTATGATTGGCAGATGCCACAGAAGTCCCAAAGGTAATGAGCAGATGACTGCAGCTCGGGAAACACGATCATGGAACTACCCTTCAGAAGGGGGTGGACAACCCCTCACTGAAGCCACGTCACCCAGGCTGCCCACATCCGAGTGTGAGTTCATGATCCCGCAGTGGAATAGAGGAGACGGGACTTAAACCCAGGCTCCCATGGGAAATAGCATCCTATGTAGAACCTTTAAAGGACTGGGCTCACTTGGGCAGAAGTACAAGTTCATTACTGAATGATATATGGGCACGACAGCCACAGTCTTTCTCTCTGGGGACAGTCAGCCCAAGTAAATAGGCTAAATGTAGAGATCAGTTTTAAGATCCCAATGAGACAAGCAAACCCTGAGCTGGCCTTGCCTTGAAGCTGCAAAGTCCTCCATCTCTGGGGAACTTTAAGAGAATCTACAGGTACTTCCCTGGACATTTCATGCTTTAAGTGCCTGTAGGTGCTGACAGGTGGCTGGACCTGTGCATACTTCAAACCTCCAGGATCCTTAGAGTCCCGTCCTAAGGAAATCAGTCAATGTCCTCCCAACACCCTGGCTCCTTAGGCAGCAAGGAACTTAGATGGAGAGTCAATGGCATGTGGGCTTGGAAAGCCAAGAAACAGCCTAATGCTACCCAGGTTCCGGGTGCTGTGCTGAGTTCATGCACAGCAGCCCTCTGAGGGAGGTGCTATCATCACCCCATGTTAGAGATGAAGGAACCTGCTCAGAGATACTGAGTCCCTTGCCCAAAGTCACAGCAGCAAATGGCCACTATGGAACTTGAACCTAGTCCTGACGGACTCCCAAGGCCAGACTGTTAAGGGACGGGACTGTATGGGAAGCATGCAAGGCACACAACTTCAGGTCCCTTGCCTCACCATCCCCATACAGGGTGCCATTGGAAAGGCCTTGGGCCTGCTGGCGCTGCTGCGGAGGGGACCCAGGGGTCCGTGGGAAGCTGCCTTACCAATCCCAGCCTTGCTCCGCCTGGGTGAGGGCCGACCACTCCTGGATGAATAGCTGGCCTAAACCTGGGGACCTCAAGCACAGTATGTGGGGCTTAGTGCTCATTAAAGGGGTCACTGCCAACGGGCCGGATGGGCACTGAGGAGCCCTTCTTTCTTTCCCTTGATCTGCTAGGGCAAAGACCTGTATGTATATGTATCTAGGGAGGCGGTGTCTTTCAGCTTCCCAGCTCTACCTCCCACTTGGGCCACCCTCTCCAAGAGAGGTCAGTCCCCAGCAGGGAACCTTTGCCCTGCTTGGGGGGAAGCAAGAGCAACCAGCCCAGCTCAGCAAGGGACTCCCTGGTGTCACTGGTTGTCCCCACAATTGGGGAGGTGCCCCCTTGTACCCAGTGGCCAGCCTCAAGAGCCACCCCAGGGCCTCTGGACAGAAGATAGTAGATTTCCTAAGAGCTGACCTTTGCTGTGTCAGAGGCTTGCACCACAGGTTACTCAATAAGGCCCTGCCGTCCTGTTTACCATGAAGGGTGGGGGGGTCTCCCCTCCCTAGGCTCATTGTACTTCTATGTGCTAGTCCCGGAGTCTGGGCCACCTGGGTCATGGTGAGAACAAGAACTTCCTCAGGTCCTAGGAGTGCCTGTAATGGAGGTAGAGTCTCTGCCACCCTTAGGGTCTGCTGGGCCCTGGCTCTTCCCTCCACCCATCTCACTCTGAGTTGGGCCCAGATAAGGGACATCTGCAACTCTTACTGGGCTCCTGAGCACCGTGCTTACCACCCCCATTCTCCTTTGTGCTGACCCAACCCCAGGAGCTTACCAAAAGAGGCCTATGCCAGCCACCTCCATCTCACCTTCCCAGGCACGAAGGCTTTGACCTTGAGGGATCCCACCCAAAGCTACCCAGCACCTCAGCAGGACAGTGAGCAGGTCTTAACAACTCACAGACCCTTGTGACCATGCCTGCGACCAGGCCTTCCTTCTGTTTACTCCCCTGTTGCACACAGTACCGGGTAGTATGAATATTCCTTACCATGCCCATATCACAGTTAAGACTACTGAGGCCCAGAGTGGTTCAAAGCTACAAAAATGCTTCTGACCCCTTTTAAAATAGAAAACTGCTTAAAGCCTTTACTGGACCCAGGAAAAGATGGCCCTTTGGGGTGCCAACCTGTCTGAGTACCCAGAACCACCAGGGGAGAAGGCTTCTGGCTATATAGACAATATAGAGCGAGGGGTGCTGAGCCTTTCTGCTGCCAGTTACTCTGCAAGGTGGGGCCCCTATGCCTTGAATTCTCTAGAACTCAGTTTCCCAAGTTGGAGCTGCTGAACAGACAGCAGCCCGGCCGGGGGTCGGACAGGGCAGGGGTGAGAAAACAGAAGGGTGTCCTGAGGTCACTTGAGGAGAAAGGGGCGGGACAAGTCTTCTCTGGTGGGTTCCGCGCTGGCCTTCCCACCTGCCACCATGCCCTGCTCCTTCTGGAGCGTGTCCTGCCATGAAGTATGGCCTTGGTACCCAGACCACCTCCCTGCTACTGGAAGTATCCAGGCCAGGGCTAGGCAGCTCTGTGTGTGGGCTGTGGGCTCCCTCCTTCTTATCAGAGGCCAGCCTCCAAATGCTGAGATAACCTGCTGCCTGCAGGCACACAGTTAATTTCTGAGGTACATTCCAGGTCCTCTGGACTCCCTCCTCTCCTTCCTACCCTGTGCTCCCTCTCCTTTCTTCTCCTGACCCGCCCACTGGGTCCCTGTGCCAAGCGCCCCACCTTCCTCCAGCCTCCCTGACTCCCTGCATGACTCAAGCTTTCCCTGGGCCTTCCCCATAAAGGCTTGCTGGCCCCCTCTTCCCGTGACATCCAGCCACTCCAGCGCTGGGCAGGCAAGAACCAGGGGCCAGGCTGTGGGTACCCCAACCTCTGCCTTGCCCCCAGCAGCCCCAGCCAAGATTCCAACTTGGAGTTGCAACAGTCTGGACTTGGGGAGAAAGAATTGGGTGCCACCCTGATGTTAGGGCTTCTGAGGAAACGGAGACCAGAAAGATGCCCTAAGTTATCCCAGGACCCAGAAGAGGCTCGTGGGTGAGCTGGGAACGTGTCCCACGTTCTCCCCAGTGCCCCCACATCGGTCCCTGAGCTGCAGCTTCGCTAGATGCCAGGAATCAGCTGACTCCTCAACTCTCAGCAGCCAGACCCTCAGGACAAGGACCAGAAGGGCACCCACAGCTGGGTGTGGACCCATGCCCCCCAAAGGTCAACCAGGAGTGTCGCCAGGGAGCAGGGCACAGAGACTACCACACCCCCTGTGCCCAGTGAGATCCTGGAGTACTGAGGCTGGAGGGGCAGGGAGATGCAGGTGTCAAAAGCCAGTGGCTTCCACGAGAAAATATTGGGGCTGTCCCCACCGTTTTTGGGTCCTGTCTGCAGCAGCTACTCCTGCCCGGGGCTCTCTGGGCAGAGAAGGGTCAGGCAAGAAGCAGTTTGGGCAGCTGTCAAAACATGCAGATGTGCCCACCGCGCAGCCAGGGCATTTGGCAGAGAGCTGGGGGCCCCTGCCGAGCCTCCCAGCAGGCAGGAGACCGGCTGGCTGAGGGGGCGCCCCCAGCTGCCTGCGACCACTTCCCCCACCCCTTGTTCTGCCAGTGCGCGTCCCCAGTGCCCAAGCTCCTGCAGACCTTACCTCGGGAGGCAGCCAGGAAGAGAGAGAGGAGCACAGGCCCCCAGCGCCAGCCGCTGGCCTCCGGTTCTAGGGGGCCGCCCATGTCACCGTCCGGCGGCGGCGTCTGGAGCCCCGGGGCCGGAGCGGGATCGCGGGCGTGAAGGGGGAGCTCCTGCTGCTCCTTGAGCCGCAGGACACGGCCAGCCCGAAATCCTCCGGCTGAGCGAGTGCTGAGAGAGTGAGCGCCCTGGGCGCCCGAGAGCCGCTGCTCCGGGGCCCACCCCGCCTCCCCCGCAGCGCCCCCGGGGGGCCGTGGGGAGAACTGCCTCGTCGAGGGCCCCGCGGGAGGGGCTTCCCCTCTGACTCACAGGGCACCAGGCCCTAGAAGTAGGGGAGGCAGCTGCCCTAGACTGCCAGTGTAAACCTTCTACTCTCTCCCATTTCTCTCCGGAGAGAATTGGTATTGCGGCACAGCCTGATAAGTGTGCTACCTCTAACTTAGCAGGCGATCTAATCATCATAGGTTGTGTCTGACCTCACCCAGCAGCCTTTGTCCCCAATATCCTGTAGCCCAACCCTGGGCCTGGGATGAGAAAGAAAGTAAAAGAGAGAGAGAGAGAGAAATAGAGGAGAGAGAAAGAAAAGGAGCGGGGGAGAGAGAGAGAGGGAAAGGAAGGAAGGAAGGGAAAGAAAAGAAAGCTAGCTAGCTTTTGTAAAGGGCTAGGCAAGTTGGAGCAGGCTTGACTGTAGATTCCAGAGCCTGCAATACCCTTGTGCATACACACATGCACGTATGCGCGTGCACACACACGCACGTAGATGCGGCATTAGGTGCGGAGCACAGCACAGGCTTGGCACGTCCCTGCAGATGCATGTGTGGATGCATGGCTTTCTAAATAGAGGAATGGGGGTGACAGTGGTAGGGCCGGGGACCAGGGGAAGGAGGGGCGCAGCCATTGTACCCCAGCCTTGCTGAAGCTTCCAGGAGCTTGGCTGACCCATGAGGGGTCTTGAGCTCACGGCCGCCCCCCCACCCCCCACCCCGCTCCCAGGCTGAAGGGCAGAGGACAGCCGAGGTCCATCTGGGTTGGGAATCAGAGTAGAGGAACTAGAAAGTAGCCAGGAATTCTGGGTGCCCCATAGGTGGCCCAAGTCTAGTCGGAGGCTCTCTGGGAGCTCTGAGTCCTCGCTCCTGGGGCAGGAAGGCTACACAGAGGAAAGGCGGACATGTTGCTTTCATTACTAAGTGACATTGCCCCAGCACCCCTGGATGGGAGCCCCAGAGACTGCCAGGACAGAACTGGGTCCTTCCTCATGATCCTGACCTTATAATTCCACTTTGAGAAACAGCCCAGGGCCTTTCCTGCTGGCAGAGTGTGAGCTCTTCCACCCACGGCAGGTAGAAAGCCGATTGAAATCACATAGATACTGGGCCCTATTCCCACCCTGGCCAGCCTTTGACAGAGGTAAGGTGGGGCCACTGAAGGGGTGAGACCATAGAGCACCTGGCCTGGCCTCACCCAGACCACCCTTGACCAGACTCCCACTGTCCCTGGGTCTACAAGGTGGATAAAGAGAGCCTGCGATTCGTGGCAGGGAAACACCTCCCCCATGAGCTAGAACACCTGAGCAGGGCCCAGTGGCGCTGTCCCCTACTTCCTTCCTCCTTGTCGCACGGTCCACTAGTGGGCCTCCTGGGCTTGCATCAGAGTGAGACACAGAGGCATTGCCCAAGGTGTGGGCATGGTCCAGAAACCTCAAGCACTATTGCCACAATGCCAGGGCAGGAAGGACTCAGCTGAGAGGGCCTCCGGGTCACTGACTTCCCCCTCACCCACCTTTCCCTCCGTTGCCCAGACCCGGCCGCAGAGAGAGGGGGCTCTGTGGGGCAGCCCCCCTCTCCCAGCCCCTGCAAACCTGATGGTTTGACCTACTTCTGGGGTCCTGGGGGAAGTGGGAAATGTCAGCCCCACCACCCCCATCAGTGAGGCTGGAAGGCTGCCCCTTCCCTGCAAGGTGGCACCTAGGCTCCCACTGGCATCTCAGGGGATCTCAGGAGGGCTCCATGCTGGGCTCCTGGCAGGTGGCTGCTGCTCACAGCTGCATCCAGGACCTTGGAGAGCCATGAAATGAACACAGTGGCTTTTCTAGACAGTCATCTTTTCTCAAATGTTTGAGGCACACACCCTTTACAGACATGATTGA
Organism: Crocuta crocuta; assembly: GCF_008692635.1. Lineage (NCBI taxonomy): Eukaryota > Metazoa > Chordata > Mammalia > Carnivora > Hyaenidae > Crocuta > Crocuta crocuta. The sequence continues at coordinate 4,293,646 of NW_027532406.1, read as the reverse complement.
CGTACAGGATTATATTCCTTTCACATGCCTGTCGTAGTGATTCCGTATTATATACGTTATGGAATGATCCCCATGATGAGTCTAGTTACCATCTGTCACCATACAAAGTTGTTAGGATACTATTGACTGTGTTCCCCAGGCTGTACTTTTCATCCCATGGCTTCTTTACTGTATAAGTGGAAGTTTGTACCCCTTCATCTCCTTTGCCTATTTCCCCTGCCCCTGACACCCTTCCCTGCTCTGATAACCAGCAGTTTGTTTCCTGTATCTGTAAGTCTGTTTCTGTTTTGTTTTGTTTGTTCGTTTGTGTGTTTTTATTCTACATATAAATGGAATCCTACAGTATTTTTCTTTCTCCATCATATTTCACTGCACATAATATTCTCTAGCTCAATCCGTGTTATCACAGCATAGATTTCATACCATGGCAAGATTTCATTGTTTTTTCTGGCTGAGTAATATTTCATTGTGTGTGTGTGTGTGTGTATATATATATATATATATATACACACACACACAATATCTTCTTCATCTATTCATCTATTGATGGACACTTGGGCTGCTTTCATAATTTGGCTGTTGTCAATAATGCTGCTGCTAACGTAGGAATCCATGGATCCCTTTGAACTAATGTTTTTGTATTTTTTGGATAAATTCCCAGGAGTGCAATTACTGGATCATACGCTAGTTCTATCTTTAACTTTTAAAGGAATCGCCATGCTGTTTTCCACAGTTTACATTCCCAACAGTGCACAAGCTTTCCTTTTTCTCCATAATCTCGCCAACACCGGCTGTTTGTGTTTTTGATTTTAACCAATCTGATGGGTGTGAGGTGGTATTTCATTGTGGTTTCAATTTGCATTTCCCTGATCATGAGTGATGTTGAGCATCTTTTCATGTGCCTGTTGATCATCTGGATGTCTTCTTTGGAGAAATGTCTTATTCGGCCCTCTGCCCATTTTTAAATCAGGTTATTTGCTTTGTTAAGTTGTGTAACTTCTTTATGTGTTTTTACCCTTATTAAGCCCCTACTGGATATATGATTTGTAATTATCTTGTCCCATTCGGTAGTTGCCTTTTTGTTTTGATGAAGGGTTGCATTCAAAAGCTTTTAGTTTGACATAGTTTCATTTGTTTATATTAGCTTTTGTTGAAGCTTGTCTGAGAAGACTGAGCCAAAAAAGTTGCTAAGTAAACATTTAAAAGAAAGAGAAAAGGAAGGAAGGAAGGAGAGAAAGAGAGAAAGAAGGGAAGGAAGGAAGAGAAAAGAGAAAAGAAAAGAGAGAAAGGGAGGAAGAAATGAGAAAAGAAAGGAAGCAAAGAAGGAAGAAAAAGATACAGAGGCACCTGGGTGGCTCAGTCAGTTAAGCATTGAACCCCACGTCAGGCTCCACACTGACAGCACAGAACCTACTTGGGATTCTCTCTCTCCCTGCCTCTGCACCCACCCACCCCACCCCCCCACGCTTATTCTCTCTGTCTTTCTCTCTCAAAATAAATATTTTTTAAAAAGAAAAAAAAATGTTGCTAAGACTTAAGTCAAAATGCTCATTGCCCATGTTTTCTTCTAGGAATTTTATGGTTTCAGATCTTACATTCAAGTCTTTAATCTATTTTAAAGTTGTATATTCTTTTTTAAGTTTATTTATTTATTTTGAGAGAGAGAGAGCATGTGGAGGAGGGGCAGAGAGAGAGGAAAAGAGAGAATCCCAAGCAGGCTCTGCAGTGTCAGCGCAGAGCCTGATGCGAGGTTTAAATTCACCAGCAATGAGATCATGACCTGACCTGAAGTCGGAAGCTTAATCAACTGAGCCACCCAGGTGCGCACCCCCATTGTATACTCTTGCTTCCTTTGTTATAGATTAATTGACCATATATGCATGGGATTTTTTTCTGGCCTCTCTGTTTTATTCTATTGATCTCTGTGTCTGTTTTTGTATTAATACCACACTATTGTGATTACTATAGCTTTGTAGTAATAGGTAGTTTTTATAAACTTTGTAGTTTATAGGTATCATGCCCCTAGTTTGAAACCTAGGGGCATGATACCTCCAGCTTTGTTCTTTTTTCTCAACATTGCTTTAGCTCTTTGGGGTCTTTGTGGTTCCATACAACTTTTAGGATTCTTCTAGTTCTGTGAGAAATGTCTTTGGTATTTTGATAGGGATTGCATTGAAACTGTAGATTGCTATGTGTAGTATGGACATTTTAACAATATTAATTCTTACAATCCATGAGCATGGTATGTCTTTCCATTTTTTTCATGTCATCAATTCCTTTCATCAGCCTTAAAGTTTTCAGAGTAAAGGTTATTCACTTTGGTTAAAGTTATTCCCATGTATTTTATTCTTTTTGATGTAATTGTAAGTGAGATTATTTTCTTAATTTCTCTTTCTGTTAATTTGCTATTAGTATATAGAAACAATTTGTGTATGTTCATTTTGTATCCTGTGACTTTTTAAAATTCATTTATCGGTTCTAATAGTTTTTTTGGTAGAGTCTTTAGGCTTTCCTATACATAGTATCATGTCATCTGCAAATAGTAACAGTTTTACTTCTTCTATTCCCAATTTGAATGCCTTTTATTTCTTTTTATTGTCTGATTGTGGTGGCCAAGACTTCCAATATATGTTGAATAAAAGCAATAAGAGTAGACATCCTTGTCTTATTTCTGATCTTAGAGGGAAAAAAACCTTCAGCTTTGCATCATTGATGATATTAGCAGTGGGTTTGTTATATATGTTCTTTATTATGATGAAGTATATTCCTTTGATATAACCATGTTAAGAGTTTTTATCATAAATATGGGGCACCTGGTGGCTCAGTCGGTTGAGCACTCGATTTCAACTCAGGTCATGATCTCATGGTTCATGAGTTTGAGCCCTACATCGGGCTCTGTGTGGACAGCTTGGAGCCTGGAGCCTGCTTCAGATTCTGTGTCTTCCTCTCTCTCTGCCCCTCTCCTGTGTATTCATCTCTCTCTCTCTCTCTCTCTCTCTCTCAAAAATAAATAAACATTAAAAAAATTTAAGAGTTTTTATCATAAATAGATGTTGAATTTCACCAGATGTTCTTTCTGCATCTATTGAGATTATCATATGACTTTTGTCCTTCATTTTGCTAACATGGTATATCAGGTGTATTGATCTGTGGATGTTGAACCATTCTTACATCCCTGGAATAAATGCCACTTGATTGTGGTGTGTTGTCCTTTTAATGTATTGTTGAATTCGGTTTGCTAATTGAAGACTTTGGCATCTATATTCATCTGGTATATTGGCTTGTAATTTTCTTTTTCATGGTCTCTTTGCCTGGTTTTGATATCAGAGTAATCCTGGCCTCAAGAAATGAACTTGGAAGCATTCCTTCCTCTTCAATTTTTTTAGGATAATTTGAAAAGGATAACTACTAACTCTTCTTTAAGTATTTGGCAGAATTCACCTGCAAAGCGGTCTGGTGCTGAAATTTTGTTCAGAAGAAGTTTTAAAATTACTGATTCATTATTATTACTTGTAATCAGTGTATTCAGATTTTCTGCTTCATGATTCAATGTTGAAAGGTTGCCCGTTTCTAGTTTTTAGTTTCATTGATCTTACTATTATGTTTTTTAGTCTTTATTTTGTTTATTGCCACTCTGGTCTTTATTTCTCCCTTTTACTAAATTTGGACTTCAATTGAGCTTATTTTTCTAGTCCCTTTAGGTATAAAGTTAAATTGTTTATTTGGGACGTTTTCTTGTTTTTTGAGGTACATTTGTATCACTATGAACTTTCCTCTTAGAATTGTTTTTGCTTTATTCCATAGATTTTAAAAAGTTGTGTTTCCGTTTTCATTCATCTCAAGGTATTTATTTTCTCTTTGATTTCTTAACCCATTGGTCATTTACTAACATTTGCTTAGCCTTTATGTATTTGTGTTTTTTAACGTTTTCTTCTAATTGATTTCTAGTTTTATACCACTGCGGTCAGAAAAGATGCTTGATATTTCAATCTTCTTGAATTCATTGAGACTTAGTTTGTGGCCTGAAATGTGGTCTATCCTAGAGAATGTTCCATGTGCTTTCAGAAAGAGTGGTATTCGGGGCGCCTGGGTGGTTCAGTCAGTTGAGCATCCAACTTCAGCTCAGGTCATGATCTCACGGTTTGTGGGTTTAAGCCCCACATCAAGCTGTGTGCTGACAGCTCAGAGCCTGGAGCCTGCTTTGCGTTCTGTGTCTCCCTCTCCGTCTGCACCTCCTCTGCTTGTACTCTGTCTCTCTCTCTCAAAAAATAATAAAACATGAAAAAAAAATTTTAAAGAATGGTATCCTGTAGTTTGGGGATGAAATGTTCTATATATAACTACTATGTCCATCTGGACTACTGTGTTGTTTAAGCCAATATTTCTTTATTGATTTTCTATCTGGATGACCTATCCATTGATGTAAGTGGAGTACTGAAGTCTTCTGCTAGTATTGTATTACTGTCCATTTCTCCCTTTTTGTCAGTTAATATTTATTTTATATGTTTGGGTGTTTCTATATTGAGGACATAAATCCCCACCACTATTTTTAATCAAAACTAACACAAACACATTATGGAGAAGATTGTAAAATCAGTATGAGTTTTCAAAGATAACATGAGAGATTGGGAAGGTATTTCCTTCTCTCTTTTTTTATGTTTTATTTTATTTTTTGAGAGAGAGACAATGTGAATGGGGAAGGGGCAGAGAGAAGGAGAGACACAGAATGTGAAGCAGATTCCAGGCTCTGAGCTGTCAGCACAGTTAAACTCACGAACCTTAAGATCATGACCTGAGCCCAAGTCGGACACTGAACTGACTGAGCCACCTAGGCGCCCCTTTGAAGGTATTTCCTTCTTAAGACAGACACTTCAGAGTATACCTCAGAGTCTATGCAAGTGCCCTTTCCACTCTGGTAGAAAAGTTTGAGAAATGTAAAATAATGCATTTCCCCCTCTGTGTGATTACTGTTTTAATAAAGATTAATAAAGATTCATTGAGATCCATTCATTGACCGTGGGTGGGTCAGTTGGTTGAGCGTCCAACTTCCACTCAGGTCATGATCTTGTGATTTGTGGGTTTGAGCCCCACATCAGCCTCCAAGCTGATAGCTCAGAACCTAGAGCCTGCTTCAGATTCAGTGTCTCCCTCTCTCTCTACCTCTCCCCTGCTCACATTCTCTCTCTTTCTCTCTCTCAAAAGTAAATGTGAACAATAATGACAAAAGAAAAGAGGGTCAGCTGGGTGGTTCAGTTGGTTAAATGTCCGACTTCAGCTCAGCTCATGATCTTGCAGTTCGAGTTCGAGCCCCACGTCGGGCTCTATGCTGACAGCTTGGAGCCTGGAGTCTGCTTCAGATTCTGTGTCTCCCTCTCTCTCTGTCCCTCCCTGCTCACACTCTTTCTCTCTCTCTCTCAAAAATAAATTTTAAAAAATAATCTAAAACAAGATTCATTGAGACTCTAAGTCCCAGACGAATGCCTCCCTGATAGTGGGATTTATTCCACATGACTGATGACGGCAGACCAGAATCCCAGAATGCTTGAACTGGAAGGGACTTCAGATATGAAGTCAGGTTCTTTATTAACAGGAAACATCCAGGAAGGAGATATAATATGCCCATGGTCACAGAGCTCCATCTCAAGGCTGCCAGCCCTACCTTGGGAAATAATTTTAGCAACCACGTGACCCCCACCCCTCCCAGGTCCACAGCGACAGCTCGTCCCATTGCCTCCTCCGAGGCTGTGACAATCTTCTCGGCTCTAGGTCTTCCGCCCATCTGTCTGTCTCCCCACAGCGGGTTCCAGAGCCACCCAAGGTGGGTTTCAAAGCCCCAGAAAAAAGACGTGCACAAGCTGGCCCCATCCAGCTTTTTGTATCACGTGCTTCCCATTCTCTGCCCTTGGCAATGGCCTCGCCACAGTCTCTCTACCCAGGCATTTTGGCAGTTGTTATAACCTTATTATCTTCTATTAGTCACTAATCATGGTTTGTATTAGTCAGGGTCCTGGCAGGAAACACATGGCACACTCAGGACTCCTTGAAGGGATTTTAATGAGGGGACAGTTTACAGAACGGCTGGTGAAGCACTCGTAGACAAGCAACTGCAGGAAGCCACTACCGACTGCATCCAGAAGGACAATGAGAGGAGGTGAGGTGACACGAGCCCAGGGAGAGCTAGAGCCATGAAAGGAGGGCCCACCCAGCAGGAAAAACACAGCCACTGGTGGGACTGCAGTGAGGGAAGGAAGGAGTGTGGAAGAAATGCCTTCATCTCTCTTCCTTCCCTCTTCCTGGCTTCTTCCAGCACCTCCTGTTTCTGGGACCCATCTGGAAGCTACCTGGCAAGGGGGGCCAGATGAGGCAGTCCCCAGGGAACGTCCTCCCAGGGGGAGAAGCAGAGAAAGGAAAGGGGAGCCGTGCAAGGAACGGAGACTACCAGCACGTGGCTAATTTCGTTCTCCCATTTATGTGCTCTGCTTGTAAAGTGCTGCATCAGTCAGGTCTCTTGGGTGCTGATCACTGTGTTCCAATCGGGTGGGTATTTCATGTGGACTTATTCGACCAAGCATCAGCCAGAAATGGCGAATTACAGGAGAGCATGTCGCAGAAAATGTTCTTGCAGTGAAGTCATGTCCTGTGAGCTTTATTTTTCATGATCCAACAAATTCTGCCTATTTAATGGCCCCAAACCCAATGTCTTCCTTCTTAAACATGCCAAAAACAGAGATTTCTTTCTTCCATTTACATGAAGAGTGTGTGAAGTTTAATATTGCGTTGGGCTGAGAACATCACATGCTGAACTTTTGTTATCTAGCAGGAAGCCCAGGGTCAGTAAGGCCCTGGCCCGAACAAAGCTGTGGGCTAGCAGGCGGTTACTGGGATTCATCTCATGTGCTGATTTTAATCACTAGATCGCTGTGCTGACAAAGATGACGAGGTAGCATCTCAGCAGTGCCACAATTGATTAGTGATGTCCGCCATGGGCATAGACAAAGGAGCAGTGGTGTGAGTGCCATCTTGGACCTAAATAGTTACCTAGCTTGGCTCTTGGTAGAGCCTTTGTGATTTCTTCCTCTACTAGCCTGTGACTTCCCACCCTCTCATCCTTCTCTCTTGCTCTCACTGTTTTGGATCATGCCACATGACCCCAGCCTAGGAGAATATCCAGCTGCTCCACTGGTCAAACCGTCTAGCCAACTGACCAAGGAACCTGACCATACTCTTCTCCACAGGCCACCACTCACGTGTACGTGACCATTGTGGATGAGAACGATAACGCGCCCGTGTTCCAGCAGCCCCACTACGAGATCTTACTGGATGAGGGCCCAGCCACCATCAATGCCAGCCTCATCACCATCCAGGCACTAGACCTGGATGAGGGGCCCAATGGCACAGTTAACTACGCCATTATCGCAGGCAACATCATCAACACCTTCCGTATCGACAGACACACGGTCAGCAGCTGATGGCGGGGTTTAGGAGGAGGTTCTGCTGGCTGAAGGGATTGGAAGGGACCTTAGCGATATCATGGGACATAGGAGCGGAGCAAAGATGGAGTCTGGAGGAAACTTGGTGGGGGTGGGGGGCATCTGGTGCCAACGGGTGCAGAGCTTGGGGGGGATGGCAACAGGGGTTCTCTATCATAGCCAGGATGTCAGAGCATGCCTCCTGGGGTAGACTGAGGGGACCCCATGAAGAAGCTGGTCCCCAGGCTGCTCCAGATCCACCACCCACTGATCCACCCTTGTCCCCTCTATTATCCCCCCAGGGCGTCATCAGTGCTGCCAAGGAGCTGGACTATGAGATTAGTCATGGCCGCTACACTCTCATCGTCACTGCCACGGACCAGTGCCCCATCTTATCTCACCGCCTCACCTCTACCACCACGGTGGGTGGGTGGGACATAGCCTCAACTCGGGGTAGGACAGGGCCCAGAAAGATTGTCCAGGAGAAACACCTAAATCCAAGAGCCCTATCCTGGCCTTGGCAACCCATCCAAGCTTGATCTGTGACTTTGAGGATCTTACTGACCTTCTCTGTGTGGCTGCGTCGATCAGACAGATAATGACACCTGCCTTCCTCCCCTTCACGGGAAGAGCACAAACTCTGGTCAAACCAACAGAAGCTCCTATCCTTGCTCTTCCACTGCCTGGCTGTGTGACTCTGGGCAAGTCACTTAACCTCCCTGAGCTTCACTTTCCCCCTCTTGAAAGGGAGATGATAATAAAAACTGTCAGGGTGTGGGAGGAGCAAATGAGACCATGGGAAATGACCACAGTACAGCAATCAATAGAAGTTTGTAGCATAATTACTAATAATATGATGATGAAGCCCATAAAAAAACCTTTACCAATAATAATAACATCCGCAGATATGGCTTCAAAAGCCTTCCCCCATCCATGACCCCTTAGGATTTTTGCATCAGCCCGATGAGACAGGGTTATCAGACCCACTTTACAGATGAGGGAACTGAGCTCAGCACAGGGCTGGCTGGGACGCGGCCCCAGCTAAGTTTATCCACCATCTCAGGTGCTTGTGAACGTGAATGACATCAATGACAATGTGCCCACCTTCCCCCGAGATTACGAGGGGCCATTTGATGTCACTGAGGGCCAGCCAGGGCCCCGAGTGTGGACCTTCCTGGCCCACGACCAGGACTCGGGCCCCAACGGGCAGGTGGAATACAGCATCGTGGATGGAGACCCTCTGGGTGAGTGGGGCCTGAGCCGGGCATGGAGGGTGGCACAACCGGGGGCTTCTCCCCCACCCCTCTTAGGAGCAGTGGGCTTGCTCTCTCTCTCTGGGCCTCAGTTTCCCCCACCCATAAGATGATGGAAATACTCTTCTCCCCACCCCTTCTTCATTGGGGTATGTGAGAACAGTCTGAAATCTGGGGACAGGGACTGGTAGCCTTGGAGGGTCAGAGGCCCCCTTTGAGAATCAGATAGAAAATGCCCCTGTGTCGTACCCAGAGAAAAAACTCCAGCATGGAGGGAGGACAAATACCTGGCCCCAAACCGTCAGGAGCCCCCAGATGCATTCTGCAGAGCTTGTTATCATTGAGCCTTCACAGCCACCTCGGTGGTTGCCCTGAGGTGAAGAGCCGGGCTTGCCCTGGCCAGACAGGTTCCTGGAGCCAGTTTCCACTTGTTTCCATAGAGTAGGAATTCCAAATTCAAAGGCCTGGGGGTGTCAGACAGAGGACATACAGGGGAAAAGGGGTCTAGGCAAGACAGGAGGGAGTAGTGGGGGCTGTAACAGCCCACAACTCCGCTCCTGCCAGTGTGGCCGTGTCAAAATGCAGGCCCAGAGAGGCCAGATCTTCCCATTTTCAAAACAAAAAGCTAGAAATCCAAGTCTTTGGAAAGCATCTTGATTTTTAATTGATCGTCCTACAAATATTTATTGAGCACCTACCATATGCCAATCATATGCCAGATGCTGAGGATACAGAACGGTACAAAACAGACCCAGATCCCTGCCCTTCTAGGGATCTAGAAGGCAATGAACATCATGAACGCAGGCAATGAACATCACTGATTCAGTAGCTAACTTAGTATATTGGGAGTTGCTAAGTGTGAGAAACATAAAGCCAGGAGACGGGGAATGTCAAGTGACTGGTGCAAGTTTAGATAGGGTGCTCAGGGAGGACCTGTCCAAGAAGATGACATGGGAGCAAAGATCTGAAGGAAGGAGGAGAGGGTCATGTGGACATCTGGGGAAGGCCATGCCAGGCAGAAGGAACAGTGAGTGCAAAGGCCCTGAGGCTGGAGCATGCCTGGCGTGTTCGCAGAGGAACTGAAAGGCCCTGTGGCTGGCTTGAAGTCGAGCATGAAGAAGAGTAGTGGGAGATGAGGTCAGAGAGGTGGTAGCGCCAGATATTTCTGGGCCTCGCTGACCATGAGGAGGACCTGACTTTTGCTCCGATGATATGGGGACCATAGGAGGGCTTAGAGCATAGGAGGGACACGATTTTAATAAGACCACTCTAGTTCCTGTGCTCACAACAGACCGTTGAGGTTAAAGAGTGGGAGAAGGGGGACTGTGGGAGCCTGTTAGCCGGGCCCGGGGTGGTAGCACCGGGGGTAATGGTGGGGAGACAGCTGTGGTATATCTGGAAGGTGGAACAAACAGGGTGTGCTGACCGATTAGATGTGGAGGAAATCTAAGATGACATCAGGGTTTCGGTCTGAGCAGCCGGAGGGCATGGTCCTCAGCAGGTGGGAAGACGGCAGCAAGAGCAGGTGTGGAGGAAGAGGTGGGGTCAGGTTGGAGATGTTGGATGGGGGCTGGACGCACAAGCCTGGGGCTCCGGGGCCAGGTCTGCGCTGGAGGGAGAGCGTCAGCGTAGGGCTGTGGAAAACCACAGAACTAGAGGCAAGCGCTGGCAGAGTAGCCAGAGGAGAGGGCCAAGGACAGAACACCGACCGTGGGACATATTTGCAGTCCGGAGGCTAAACTCCACTCCCGTAGGGCGAGACTCGGAGCCCCTAAGCCCGCGGGAGGTCACTCCATTCCAACTTGCCACCCTTTCATGTCCCAAAAGTCCCTTCTCCAGCCGAGCACTGTGCCTTCCTCTCCTGAAACCAGCAGAGCAAGGGCCGTGTTTTCACAGACACGGAGGTTTTTTTGCTTGCACAGAAGGCCCTGCACCTGTTTGGGAGGCTGCCAAAGCTTCGCTGAGAGGTGGTGCTGTGCAAATAGCTGGGCCCTCTCCCGGGAAGAGGCCCCCACTGTACCTAGCTTTGGGGTACAGGGCTCTTACCTGGATCCCAGCAAACTGCAGGCCGTGGGTCTTTGGAGTCATGAGCAAAACCTGGCTAAATTCTCACACGATCACGGTCAGCCATAGGAATTTAGGGTCAGGTGGGAGACAAGGAGGGGCTGCTACTTCTTGAGGGTCCCAGGAGACTAAGAGGCACCCCTCCCCCCAGGGGAGTAAGAGAAGCTTGGGGTCCCCTCCCCACCCCCACCCCCAGGAGGGAAGATAGATACTCAGAGCCCAAAGATAACTTCAGGATCACAGAGCACGACCCCATTTCTGGATAGACAAGTGAAGGCTGGAGGTGGGAGAGGGAGGGGCAACCTGGTGCTGTGCGGGGCAGCTCCCGCAGGCACAGCGTCCACTCCCCGCAGCTCCCCCTGCCTCCAGGTTCAGTGACGCCATGCTGGTAACTTGAAAACCTGACATGCTACAAATCAGGCCTGTTCTCTGTGGAGAGGCAGGTTAGCGACACCCTGTAGGTGAAGGCTCATGCTCCAGGCCACCCAGCCAGCCCCCAGCACTGTGGCCTGAGGCCAGAGGGGGGATGGGGGGCTCCGTAGGGGAGGAGACATCAGGGGCAACAGAGATCTTACAAGCCCCACCAGGCTCTGCAGGGGAGCTACATGGTCAAGGAACTGTTGTGATGCAGGCCGTATCCACTTGAGCCCTTCGCTCCAACCTTGGCCTTCTCGGGACCTGCAGCTGGGCCCCTTCTGGGCAAGCCCACTCCTCAGACCCTTCATCCATCCTCCTCCTCCCTGAAAGCCCCCACTTCCTGCAGAGGACTGCCTGGGCTTCCCTCCAGCGTCCCCTTAATGATACCAACACCTACCACGGATCCAGCACAAATGAGGTGCCCCAGCTCAACCCTGCAGTGGCACCTCTTTAGTGGCCCATTTTCCATATGAGGACGTCGAGGCAGGACCCAGGAAGCACACCCAAGGGCACAAAGTAGTGAAGTCAGGATGCAGATGGAAAGCCTCTGCTTTTAACCCCTAGCTCCAAAAAGAGTAGAATGGCAGGAAGTTCCTGGGGGCAAGCCACTGAGGATAATTAGCAGTGTGGGGGTCCTCGGCCTGCCCACCTCCCCAATCTTCATTCCTTGAGTTAATCTCATGGGTGTCTAGCCTAGGCCCCGTCCCCCAGAGCCTTAGGCCTGCCCCTCCCCCAGTTCTCAGGATCCCTTTCCTTCCTTCAAGAGGGTGGCTGGCTTTGGAGAGTGGGCAGGAGGCCATCTGTTTGCACATGGTCAGGGGCTGAGACAGGGCTGGGAACCCCCTAGAAAGGGAATCCCCAGTTCTCGTGAGAATCTGCCTCAGGAAATCCTGCTCCAAGCAGTTTCCACCACTCCAGGGGGGTGCAGCCTGTGAGGCCACAGGTGGGCCACCAAGGGCTATTACTGTAGTCGGGGAGGCAGGGCTGGTGAGTTTGGAGAAGGGCAGGCAGAGGGAATGGTTGGGATCTTGGGCCACCATCGCTGCTGCGCCCCGCCCTGGGCTGTTTCTCCCAGGTGTCAAAGCAAAAGTGAAGGAAGTAACTTTCTCTCTGTCCTCAGTTCCTGGGGGAGTGCACAGAGGCAGCCCCCCTTCCTCACACTCGCCCCTGCCCGTCCTCTCCATTGCCTTCCCTGCCCTGGGTTCCCACCTGCTCCCCTCTGCCCTTTCCCTCCACCCTCTCTCTGTCCTCACCCCTCCCTCCCAAACCTCCCACCCTGACCCGCTCTGATGGGGGTGTCTGGAATGACCACCATCCCGTGGATCCAGTGGGCTGAGACCCCGAGCCCTGGATTTGAATACTGGTTCTGGCATGAACTGCTATGGGATATTAGACAAGTCATCACCCATCTCCGGACTCCCCCATTCATTTTCCAAAGGATGCTCGATGGTCTCTGAGGTCCCTTCCAGATCAGCCTGAGGATCTGAGGTTCCCACTCTAGACCCTCTCAGATATCTGGCCCCTGTAGCCAAGCCAAAATCAAGACTGAAGCCAAAGGGCCGGCTGAGTGTTTTCCAGAACATCAGAGAAAAGAAGTCAGATCTGACTAGAGGCCAAGGGGTGGCCCCAGACCTGGCAGAACCCTGTGGCTCAATACCAGGGCTGTATGGAGAGCAGTGGGGGGCTGCCCTGCCTTCAGTCACTCTCACTCTGTCCTGCCTTGGTGCCTCACCCCTAGCAAGGTGTTCCTTCCATCCCCAGTATCCTGTTTTCCAAGACGTGGTATCTGGAAGTAATTGCACATTACAAAGTACCCAAGACTCTTGCTAATCCGTTTCTGATCAATAGTGATTTGGATCAGTGGTTGTTAGAGGGTGCTTGTGTGGAAAGGGGCCCCACTTTTTCAACACAGCCCTCTTACTCGGGGTCAGTCCCTATCCTGCATGTGGCCCAGGGAAGGAAACCAGCCTGGCGTTGGGCTATAAGCACATTGGGCTATAAGCAGGCCCATGAGCACCCGCACCTCTAGCAGTTCTCTGTCTCCCTCGCTTCCGCACTGGCCAGCCCATGTGAGGTTCCCTGTGGACCTGAAGCAGGGGCACAGGAGGACCCAGCCCCCAGCCCCGGTGAGGAAGGCTCACTAGAGGAAGCAGGGAGCGGCCTGGGCTTTCCACAGCTCTTGGCCATTCCCAGCTAACCCCAGCCTCCCTTGGGCAACACCCAGGGGAATTTGTGATCTCTCCTGTGGAGGGGGTGCTGCGTGTCCGGAAGGATGTGGAGCTGGATCGGGAGACCATTGCCTTTTACAACCTGACCATCTGTGCCCGCGACAGAGGTGTGCCTCCACTGAGCTCGACGGTGAGTCTTGGGGCCCCATTCCATTGGCTTCCCCTCACTGACCCCTTCACTGTAGAGATTTCTGTAAATGCCCACCCTACACCCAGAGAGGCCACAGGCTGACCTGGAGCCAGTCCATACCCTCAGGGCCCCCACCAGATTTGCCAGGGCCTCGTGGGGCTCACTGGGGCCCGGTAGCCACAGCTCTGCCCACCCAGACAGCCAGGCCTCTGCACCTGTCGCTCTGGCCTCTCTGCCCCATGTCTGCCTCTTCACCTGTTCTGCTTTCTTCTTATCCTCGCTTTCATCCTCTCGTCTTTTTTATTGCCATTTTCTTCCTCTTCTTTCTCTCCATGACCACCTATACCTTTCCTTTGTCAATTACCATCACCCTTACTCTCCCGCCCCGTCTCACCCATCCCTTCCTCCTCCTCCGTCTCCCATGACCTTTCTTCCCTCTCTCTTCTCCCTCTCCCCCACGCCCCCTTTTCTCCTCATCCCGCACCACTTCCTCCTCTTCCCCAACATCCCCCAGATGCTGGTGGGGATCCGGGTGCTGGACATTAATGACAATGACCCCGTGCTGCTGAATCTGCCCATGAACATCACCATCAGTGAGAATAGCCCCGTCTCCAGCTTTGTCGCCCACATCCTGGCCAGCGACGCTGACAGCGGATGCAACGCACTCCTCACCTTCAACATCACTGCAGGCAACCGAGAGCGGGCCTTCTCCATCAATGCCACGGTAGGGAGGCCCCCGGGCTTCCTCCTGAAAAAGAGGACCCTGCCCCAGAGGCTTTTCTGCTCCACTGTCTGGGCTCCTTCTGGTTCAGTCTCCTCCCCAAGCTTCCACCCTCTGCTGGGACATGGGAGTTTCTGGGTAGCATGGAGTCTTGGATTTCCAGCTAAGCCATCTCTGGGGTCCCTGTCATCCCCAAGGCTTGTCATGTGCAGTGATGGAGCCAAAGCCTTAGTTCCAATTGGTTTATTACCAAGATGCACCAGCAAGTCCTCATTGTCCTCTGAGGTATTACCAGCTTCTAGAACTACAGGACCCTCAGGGGGCCCACCCCTTTGAGACAGCAAGACCTGGGCAATGGTAGATCACACTTTTGCTCTGGTAAGACCCTCCCAGCCCGTGATGGCCTTCTAGACCATATCTCTGGCAATTTAGGGAGAGAATTCCCAGCTACTCCTGGAGCTACAGGTGAAGCAGTTGGGCATGTGTGGACCAGACCCAAAGTGGGGGACGGGTTGCTGCTCAGCTCACCAGCCCTCCACATCCCAGACAGGGGTCATCACTGTGAACCGGCCACTGGACCGCGAGCGGATCCCAGAGTACAAGCTGACCATTTCCGTGAAGGACAACCCGGAGAACCCACGCATAGCCAGGAGGGTGAGCTGGAGGACGCGGGGGGAGCTGGAGGCTGCACGCCGGAGGCGACGGGCAATATGCCTGCGGATTCGATGCATAGGCTTTAGAGGAAGCGAGTGTCAGGTTCAAGTCCCTGTTCTGCCTACCCTGTTGAGTGTGTGGCTTTGGCAAGTAGGTTTCTCCCCTACCCCTTTTCCCTTCTCTTCTGCAAAATGAAGACCATCCCTACCCCAGAGTTGCGGAAAGGACCAGAAGGAGCCAGTATCTATACAGTCCTCAGCACTGTGCCTGGCACGTGGCCGACACTCAACACCAGCTCTCATCTCTTCTCCCCAAACCACTGACACACTTGAGTACACACCACAGTTGTGTGTGCATACAGGCCCGCACTCATAAACTCATACTCTGGGGTTCTGACAGGGTTGCATTTTCCAAGTGGCCTTCCCTCAAAAGCCAAGAAAGTTGGATCTCTTTGCTGAGAGAAGGTGGGTGCTGCAAGGCTGTCCATTTGGGGGTAGGAGTCTGCCCTCTATTCCCAGCCCATGAGGTTGGGGCAGAGCCCTGGCCAAGAGTCCTTGGGTCTGGCTCATGTCAACTCTGCTTCTGAGTGGCTGCTTGGCCCTGCCAAGGTGCTCCTCTTCCTGCCTAAAGTCCTTCTTTACCAGCAGGTAAAGCAGGATTAAATGCCATTCGCATCCATCCTGTTCCCTTCACAATACCTCTCTGAAGGAGTTAGGGTTCCCATTTGCCAAATTGGAAAACTGAGGCCCAGATAGGGGAAATGATTTGCCCAGGGGCACCAAGAGAGCTGCCAGCACATCAAGGGCTTGAACTCAGGTCCCTGGACCTTTTTAATCATCTACCTCTGTGCCCCGACTCCCCACCTCTCGGCCCTCCTCCAGCTGGAGCATTTTGCTAGAACGTGGCCTACAACCTAACCTCCCCTTGTGCCTCCCTCAGGATTTTGACTTGCTGCTGATCTTTCTGGCAGACGAGAATGACAACCATCCCCTCTTTACTGAGAGCTCCTACCAGGCAGAGGTGATGGAGAACTCTCCCGCTGGTAGGTGCCAGACCCACCCGGGAACTCCTGCTGCCAGGCACCACCCAGGTCCCAGATGCCTGCGGACCTCCCTCGATAGGGGCCCAGCTGAAGCCTGGCCGGGGAGGCAGCCCCACCGCCTGGCTGAACACAGACCCAGCAGGGGCACGAGTGTATGGAGGGAGGAAGGGGCACAGCCCTGAGGGGCTGGTGGGCCCCGGATTGCCACACCTTTTGGAGACCAATCAAAGAGGCCATAGGTCTGCTTGGAAAAGACACCCATGGCCATTGGCCCCCAAAGTGGTCTGAAAGCAGCCCCATTACAGCCCCCAGAGGGGCAATTAAGGTGTGAAGGAGGGGGGTTAGCTCACCCCTCCCCGCTCCCTCATGCAGGAGCACAGGGCATCTTAGAGGCTTCCGGAAGCTTGGGGAGCACCTGTAATCAGAGGAGGGGGAACACCGGCCCCTGGCTAGGCTGGCCTGGCCCTGTCCCCACACAGTACACTGACCAGCCTCGCCTCCCTTCAGAGAAACAGAACCTCCTTTTTACTGTGTTCCCCGGGAAGGGCGGGGGGCCTTACTCCTCCTCCAGCCTCCCCAGCCCTTAAAGCTTAGATTTTAAATCAGAGAAAGAGGTAAGCAAAGATGTTCCTTGTCTCTAGCTAGGCCTTCCCGCTCTGTTTCTTAATCTTGCCGGTGTATGCACTCACACGGGTGTGCCAGAACCTGGCCACGTCCGGGCACACGCGTAGGCTTGCTCATATGCACGGACATGCCTAGGTATACGGGTAGGGGCCTACACAGTGCAAAATGTGCCCACTTGAGAGGCAGACAGGTGTGCAACCAGGGGGACCCAGGCCTGCCAGTGCTCCTGTGTGTGTGCTCACGACCGTGAATGTGAAGTCCAGCACACACATGGGTGTCCCACGTTCCTAGCCAGGCACAACCAGGTGCCTGCAAGGAGCCTCTTGTACACACATATGGACAGACCGGGCTGGAAGCGCATAGCTAGACAGGGCCCACACCCTAGGGGAGCCCCCGACCCTCCCATGGAGCGACCCTCAAAGGCTGCTGGGAAGGCAGGCGTGCTCCAGGCGGGCCGGAGGGGCTTGCTCACCGCTGTTGTGTTTTCTCCCCAGCAGGGCTTTGAGGCTGCTCCCCAGGCATCTGCGTCAGTCTGCCAAGGCTGCCGCAGCCCGGCCCAGGGCTCCCCACCCCGTCCACCTCACCGCCCTCCCTCTCATCCATCGTCAGCCATGGCTCACCGGGGCATGGGTGGGGGAGGGGCAGGGTGGGGGCCAGATCGGCCCTGCAGTGACCCCTCTCCTCCTGGCCCAGGGACCCCCCTCACGGTGCTCAACGGGCCCATCCTGGCCCTGGACGCGGACCTGGACATCTACGCTGTGGTGACCTACCGGCTGCTGGGCTCCCAGAGCGCCCTCTTTGACATCGACAATAGTACCGGTGAGGCCCCTGTGCCAGCCCAGCACCTGAGCCTGGCTCCCCGCCCTCCTGCTGGGGTGGGAGTGAGCCGCTGCTAGACCTAGGGCCTCCCTTCTCCGTGCCATCCAGCCTCTCCATGGAGACCCCATTCTGCACAGCCTCCATTTTGCCGCTGGACTAAGCCACCTGCGGCCAGACAGGAGGACCCAGCAGGAGGCTTGGAGACCACCCAGGGGGCCTGCTGGGACATAAGCTCTCAGCCTAGACAAAGAGCCCCAGATCCCACTTCTCCCCATTTGCCCAGGCCCCTCGTCAACCAGAAACAGCCAAAGGTCTGTCCTCAAACTAGACCCAAAGTGCCCCAGAGACTGTGTCTGGTCAGTCTGGTCCGGATGGGAGGCCCACTTGCTGACAGGGGGCCAGGGAGGGATATACCAGCACCTGTCTCAACAGAGCAGGTCAGCACTCCTCCCTGGCACCCTCATCCTAGGCGAGACCTTGAAGAGGCACAGAGGGCACCTGGGGGAGGACCATCAGGAGGCTGGCCGGGGGCCTTCCCAAAACACTGGTTGTTGAGCCTTTGGGGAAGAAAGTCATTGTGGTACCTTCTCTGCCTCTCTTTCCTCTCTTTCCACTATCATGCCCCTGTCTTTCTCTGTGCCCTCCCGGTTGGCTCTTGCTCTATCTCCCCACTGTCCCCCTTTTCCTTTATGTCTCCCCGGCTGGTGGTGTCGGGCACCAGGCGTGGTGATGGTGAGGTCAGGTGTCGTCATTGACCGGGAAGCCTTCTCACCCCCGGTTTTGGAGCTGCTGCTGCTGGCTGAGGACATCGGGCTGCTCAACGGCACAGCCGACCTGCTGGTCTCCATACTGGATGACAATGACAACTGGCCCACCTTTAGCCCTCCCACCCTCACAGTCCACCTGCTGGAGAACTGCCCTGCAGGTAAGCAGGGGACCGGCCCCAGGCAGGAGCTGCTTGGTGGTGCTTGGAGATTGGAGCCCCGCAGGCTGGAGGCAGAGTTCACCTACAGTGGGAAGGGC
>NW_027532406.1:4257133-4275187 GCF_008692635.1 Crocuta crocuta | reverse complement strand
GGAGAGAGCCCTGGAGAGGGAGTGAGGAAAACCAAGACACCCACACTTCTCTGCTCTGATCCATGGTGTTTAGCTGTAAAATGAGATTATTAAGATATGTTCCATCTGTGTTCCTGGATGGAAAAACTGTTTTAATTTTTTTTACATTTATTTATTTATTTTGGGGAGAGAGAAAGAGAGAGAGGGTGCGCAGGGGAGAGGCAGAGAGGGAGGGAGACACAGAATCTGAAGCAGGTTTCAGGCTCTGAGCTGTCAGCACAGAGCCCAACACGGGGCTCGAACTCACAAACTGAGATCATGATCTGAGCTGAAGTCGGACATTTAACCAATTGAGCCACCCAGGCACCCCCAAAACTGTTTTAAAGTCAAAATAAGATTAATGTGATTGCCATCAAAATCAAATATGGTTCAGGGGGCATATTTGATTCTAAAGGTTATCTGGAAGAATAAGAACATTTTGAGATAGAAGTACAAATAAGATGGATTTGCCTTACCAGATATTACAACGTTTTACAAAGCTGCAGTATTTAAAACCACATGATATGAGGAGCACCTGGGTGGCTCAGTCGGTTAAGTGTCAGACTCTTGATTTTCACTCAGGGCATGATCTCACAGTTCGTGGGTTCAAGCCTTGCATCAGGCTCCATGCTGACAGTGCAGAACCTGCTTGGGAATCTCTCTGTCTCTCCCTCTCTCTACTCCTTCCCTGTTCACACTCTCTCTCTCAAAATAAATAAACTTTAAAAAAAAATTTTTTTAAAACCACATGATACAAGTACAAGATTCTGGGACAGAGTAACCCAGAAACAGATACTGGTCAAGTAAAGAAGGTAATATTAAGTGATAAAGGACACAATGAAAGGCGCCAGACTGGTCCAGTCTTGATCTCAGGGCTGTGAGTTCGAGCCCTACATTGGGTGTAGAGTTTACTTGTGAAAACTACTTAATGTGCAAAATATCTATTAATATTTAATGTAGATTCTCACCCTATATCAGATACCAAGATGAAACCTAAAAACATTCTAGAGAGAATACAAAAGAGTAGAAAACATTTACAAGTAAAAAGGAAAACTTTAGGTAATTAGTTTTCTGATTTCTGAAAAAGAGGTTCTAAGCATGTGAGAAACAAATCTTAAAAAAGGAAAAATACTATATTTTGACACATGCCAAATTAAATTTCTTTGCACCAAACGTTAACAACCAATACTGAAAGGCAGACGACAAACTAAGGAAAAGGTATCTGTCACCAGTCACCATAACTATGTAATCCATATAAATTGACAGATAAACGGACAGAGGTCAAAGGCAGACAGTTTACAGAAGGTACAATCAATTGTTAAATTACTACAAATTTTTCAATCTCTCAATCAGAGACTATGAAATAAAATGAGATGCTATTTACCTACAAAGTTTCAACACTGGCAAGACCGTGGCAAGAAGGGACCCTTAGAAACCACCAACAAATGTATCCAGTATGAGGTTTTGGGAAGAAGCCACTGGGCTCAGTCACTCCCTCTATCCACCCCCACAGGATTCTCAGTCCTTCAGGCCACAGCCACGGACAGGGACAGTGGCCTCAATGGAGAACTGATCTACCGGATAGAAGCTGGGGCTCAGGACCGCTTCATCATCCACCCAGTCACGGGGGTCATCCGTGTCGCCAATGCCACCATCGACAGGGAGGAGCAGGAATCCTACCGGCTGACAGTGGTGGCCGCCGACAGGGGCACCGTTCCTCTCTCAGGCACGGCCATCATCACTATCCTCATCGACGATATCAACGACTCCCGCCCCGAGTTCCTCAACCCCATCCAGACGGTGAGCGTGCTGGAGTCGGCTGAGCCAGGCACAGTCATTGCCAACATCACCGCCATTGACCGCGACCTCAACCCAAAGCTGGAGTACCACATCATCGGCATCGTGGCCAAAGACGACACTGACCGCCTGGTGCCCGACCAGGAGGATGCCTTTGCTGTGAACATCAACACGGGTACAAGGGCCTGCCCCCCTCCCGCCCCACCCCTGGCTCCCTGCCCGTCTCCTTGCCCTCTGCTTTCTTCCCAATGCTCACTTCTTTCTGTTCTCTCTCTGTTGCTCCCTTTCCCTCAGCTGCTTCTCCTACTGTCTTCCCCGACCCCAACACCACATCGCTCCCTCTCTTTTTCCGCCCTTCCCTGCCTCCTTCCCTCTCCTCTCTCCTCGGACCAGCTGCATCCGCCCTTCCAGATTCCCTCACTCTACCAACGTTCCATGAGAACTCCCATCTCACCACCCTCTTGCCAGTACTAACTACTGTAAAGCTTTCACATTTGTAATCGTATTGGAAATCGTACCTTGTTTTAATGTGTATCTCTCTTATAAACAGGAGGTTGAACACTTTCTTCCTATGTATGCTGGTCATTTAGGCCACCGTAAATTTTATACATAGCCTTGATGATTTTCTTACACTATCACAAAACAAAGAGAACTGTGGTTTATCTTTCATGATCTATGCAGATTATTATAATTTTGATGGCTTTACCATCTTTCCCAAAGTTTCATGTTTTTGCTACTCCAGGGAGTAAGGAAGGGGACATGGGACCCCTACAGCTATTCTTCTTGGAAGGCCAGGAAGAGTGACAGAAAAACTAATGGCTATGGCAAAACGCTAAAAATCTTTGTTATTCAGAGAAATGCATAGTAAAACAGCAATGAGAGAACAGTTTTCTATATGTAACTAGCAGGTATTAGGATGCTAGACAGTATTGAGTATTGGGGACATCAGAACAACTCACATGCCACTGCTATAGGAGTCTACACTGCTTCCGCCATCTAGACAGCAATCTAGCACAAAGTTCACTCATATCCCATGATTCAACAGTTTGGTTCCATGGCTGTATGTCCCAAGGACACTCTCCAGTCAGTAACAGGACTATATGTCATGTTTCCTGCCATGTTATTGGTGGTGGGAGTTGGAGGCCACCTGGGCATCTATCCCTAGGAGATTGGAGAGTAAAGCATGATGAGTGTACACCATGAATACCATGCAGCAGTCAGAAGCAGTAGATTAGATTCACAGAGAAATGTGCATGGGCCTTAGATCAGGATATATATACAATCCCATTTGTGGAAATGTAAAATACACAAACACAATACATGATTTTCAGGAACACTTTCAAATGAAAAGTATACTTCAGTCCATTACAGTGATTGACCAAGGGGAGAAAATGGGACAGGAGTGTGGGAATAAAGTGGAATAGATACATACATAAAACAAGAGCAGTATCAATGACCACAGGGTGCAGTGAACCAAAAAGTATGATTCATTCAATATGCATCTGAGGCCCAGAGTTAAAAAGAAGATAGGAAAGCCATGAGCACTGGGAGAGTTTAGATAGGTTAGCCGTGATCCAGGTTAGCAAAACTCCCCCCACAGTAGTTGGTTAGGACCATGGAAAGCTGCTCTGCACCCTGCTCCACCTTATGCTCTACTGATGCCTCTACCACTTTTCTCTGTTCTCCCTCCCTATGACTGACTCTCTTCTATTTTTCTTTCCAGTGTCTTCTCTGCCCCTCTTCCTCATGACTTCCCTACCTCACCTGCTTACCTTCCCTCCCTTTTCTTCTTGCCAGAGCCCTAGTCCCCTGAGTGCTCCTATCCAATGGGACTCCCACTTGCTCCTAGCTTCCTTCCCACTGCCTCTTTCCTTCCACTCCCTTCCCTCTCAAACCTCCTGCCCTGGTCTGCTCTGAACCCTACTCTTCCCCATGCCCTGCTCTACTCCATCCCCTCTGCACCCTGAACTAACTGATGTTAACCCTCTTCTCTCTTCCTCACGGCTGGCAGGCCTGCAGGTTTGAGCTCTGTTTCTCTGTCACTTCCCACCTCATCTCTGCTTCACCCCATTGCCTTCCTCCATACCACACCCCTACCACCCTTCCCATCCTGTGGGGCCCAGGCCAAGGCCGTGGCCCAGCCTTTGCAGACTGAATGCAGCCACCCTCTCCCCATCCTCGCTCCCCAACCTCGGGGACGGGGAGCGAGAGTAGGAAGAGGAGGAGGAGGAGGAGGCAGCGGCCCAGGGTAAGTGACCGCCCCATGGCTGGGGACCCGAGGAAGACAGAAGCCCAGCAGGGGATCTGCCAAGGGGGAAGGGAATCCCAGAGGCCACACTTTCTGAGAGGGAGCTGGAGAGTGAAAGTTTCACGTAGGATCAGGCCACCAGGCCTCCAACAGAGCCAGCCTTGAGATTGGCCCAGCTAGATCTGTCCAGTCCAAGCCCAAGCCTCTGGAAGATTCCTCTGTGACTCGGGGGCAGGCAGGGGCTATGGGAGGCAGTGGGCAGGAAATAAGGAAAAAACAACTCCTTGCTAGTACTATCACAGGATGGTCTTCCTTTCCCACAATTAGGCCCTGTCGTGCTCACTTAATCAAGACGAAGAGGTTGGCCTGTCCCCCGCAGGGAATACCCTCAGGACTTTTTAGCTGACTTGACCTTCTTTTATACTTGGTCTCCCTAGAATACAAGCAATTTTTAAGTTGTGATAAAATGCACAGAGCATAAAATGTACCACATTAACCATATTTAAGGGTATAGTTCAATAGTGTTCAATATACTCACGTTCTTGTAGAATATAAACATTCTTGGAACCAGTGATTACATGGCACTACGTATATACCAAGCACTGTTCTAAACCCTTTGCAAATGGAAACTCATTTTACTGCCATAATCCTCAAAATAGCTCTATGCAGTAGGTACCGTAATTATCCTCATTTTACAAATGAGGAAACAGAGGTAGAGAGATGTTAAATAATTTTCCCAAGTTCCCCTGGCAAGTAGACAGTGAGTGAGGGGCTGAGTGAGGTGCCCGCAGGTTGCAGGTGGCTGTGGTCTCATCCCAGCCAAAGGTTTCACCAGCCTGTCCCAGTTCTACTGGGGACCATTGCCCTTGCTGTGTTTGAGAAGGCTAGCCAGGAGAGCCCCTGGGAGGCCCAGATTTTAGGGGGCTCCCCTCAGACTGAACCTAGTCTGGTCTACAGGGTCTGTAATGGTGAAGTCCCCGCTGAACCGGGAGCTGGTTGCCACCTATGAGGTCACTCTCTCAGTGATTGACAATGCCAGTGACCTACCAGAGCGCTCTGTCAGCATGCCAAATGGTAAGGTTCCACCTGGGTATCTCCGTTGGGTCACTCGGAGCCGATCAGGGCCGGGGCAGCAGGCTGGGAGCAGGCACAGGCCTGGGCCCAGGGTGGGAGTGATAAGACCTGACTGTAGGAGCTGCGAGTCGTCAGGCTACTCAAAGAGCATGAAAGGTGGCAGCTACAGTGAGGTCAGGGTGGCCTTATGTCCCCGTTATTAGAGCGCAACAGTGGGGGATCCAGAAGCCCAGAGCTGTGTGTGATCTTGAACTCAAAGGCTCAGAGTGGGAAGGAGGCTTGGGAGAGGCTGACGGACATTGAGAAAATGACAGGAGAGCGGAAACTTCGGCCAGAATCTCATTGTCAGAACTCGTAAGGAGGTGTGACTGGCATATGTGGCAGGAACCTCAGATCTGATAGGAAGTCATGGGGTCCGCCCGGAGAGAGGAAAGTACAAGGAAGCATGAACATCTGTGGAGGCCACGACACCGCTTTGAAGGGCACAGGCGCCAGAGCAGAGAGGGGCACAAGGCCGCCCCCCGGCCTGCAGCCCGAGGCTTGAGCTGGGAGGGGCTCCTAAAGGAGGAGATTTTGTGTGGGCGGAGCGGGAAGGGGAGGGAGATGTAGACATGGGGTGGCCTCAAGCCACCTCCGCTCCCGCCATGAAGCATGCTGGGATGGGGAGATAGGCCTGGCATATATTGGCCATTTATCATTCGAGACCAGAGGCCCAAGTTGTCAGGAAGGAAGAGCACACTGGTCATGGCCTCCATGCCCTCCACTCAGGATAAAGGGCCCAGGCAGGTCATGTAGAGGGGACGACTCAGGACACAGAAGGCTGAGCTGCGACAAGGGTCTTAAAGACCATCCTAGTTCTACCTCATTGGACATGCAGGGAAACTGAGGCACAGTAAGGGCCAGCAGCCCCACAAGGTCACCCAGCCAGTTCCCCCAAGGAAGAGTGAGCAACCAGACCAGAGGAAAGGTCTCCCATGCCACCACACCAGGGTCGGGTCGAGCTTCAAGGAGTCCCAGCAGGGCAGTGGAAGGCCCACCCTCTCCGGCCTTGACTGAGACTTAGGAAGCCTGGCCCAGCCACACTGCTGCCCCTCACATCACCCTTACCTCCTGCCTCCACGCCAGCCAAGCTGACGGTCAACATCCTGGACGTCAATGACAATACGCCCCAGTTCAAGCCCTTCGGGATCACCTATTACACGGAGCGGATCCTGGAGGGGGCCACCCCAGGCACCACGCTCATTGCTGTGGCCGCCGTGGACCCCGACAAGGGCCTCAACGGGCTGATCACCTACACTCTGCTCCACCTGATGCCCCCAGGCTATGTGCAGCTGGAAGACTCCTCGGCAGGTAGGTGGGCAAATCTGCCAGAGGATTAGGGGACATGTGTCTGTTCCTGCTTAGCCTCCACAAGAGACCGTGGCCCGCCTGTCACCCTCCAGGTGGGACCCCACCATAGCCCCTCAGTGGGCTGGGCCAGATCTGTTGTGGCCCACACTGCCGTCACTCACAGATGCCCAAACCACAGGAAAGGACAGAGTGCCTGGTCCTGGGGGTGGGGTGGGCACCCCCTCTGAGGGCCGCTGGGAACCGGGGATCATATGCCACCAGCATCTCTACCAGCCAGGCTTCCACTACTAGTGTCATGTAGGGAGTGAGGAAGCCACGAGAGGAAACCCTCGGCGGTGGCCCTGGGCTTGCTGGTACTTACCCCTTGGGAAAAGCTTTCTCTCCCCTCCAGTAAGAGCAGCTGGACACCAGTTGCAGTTAGGCATCTGGCCTGCCGGCCGCTGGGCAGTGCTGCTGGGCCAGCCTCTTTCTTCAAGAGACCACATCTGGGGCGCCTGGGTGGCTCAGTCGGTTAAGTGTCCGACTTCGGCTCAGGTCATGATCTCACGGTTTGTGGGTTCCAGTCTCGCGTCAGGCTCTGTGCTGACAGCTAGCTCAGAGCCTAGAGCCTGCTTCAGATTCTGTATCTCCCTCTCTCTCTGACCCTCCTCTGCTCACGCTGTTTCTCTCTCTCTCAGAAATAAATAAAAAAACATTAAAAAAAAAAAAAAAGAAAGAGAGGGAGACCACATCTGCCCCTCAGGGCTCCAGATCCTTCTCTTTATACTTTGGAGAGCTCCCGTGAGTGCGGAGCGGCAAAACTGGCAGCAAGCGCCTCTGTGTCTTAGGGAAAGTCATTGCCAACCGGACGGTGGACTACGAGGAAGTACACTGGCTCAACTTTACCGTGAGGGCCTCAGACAATGGGTCCCCTCCCCGGGCAGCTGAGATCCCTGTCTACCTGGAGATTGTGGACATCAATGACAACAACCCCATCTTTGACCAGCCCTCCTACCAGGTGGGCAGTCAGGCAACAGGCTGGGTCAGGACCTGTGCCCATTCCTTGGGGCCTTCGGGCATCTTCCACCCTTACCCTGCCTGCCTCTGAGCCCCAGGGGCACAACCACCCCACAAGCAGCCTGGTGCACTAGGTTGTCTACCATGGTGAGTTTTTAGGGAAGGGGCGTAGATTCTAGGACTCACCTTGGCCCACTCTCTCTCTCCCCTCCCACCACCCCCGCTCCCCGCTGGGCTCCAGGAAGCCATCTTTGAGGATGTGCCTGTGGGCACAGTCATCCTGACAGTCGCTGCGACTGATGCCGACTCGGGCAACTTTGCCCTCATTGAGTACAGCCTCGGGGACGGAGAGGGCAAGTTCGCCATCAACCCCACTATGGTAAGCAGGCAAGCTGGGTGGTGGGAAGGGCCCAGGGTTGTAGGCTGAAAAGCCACCAAAAGGATCATAGTCGACCCGGTTTCTGGGTTATGCCATCAGGACATCTGTGGCCGCAGAGGTTTTTTTAACCAAGTCAGCAAGCCCTGCTACAGTCCCAGACACGCTGTAGATGGCCAGAGACTATTGGAATTCCGAGATGTGTCCCCACCAAACTAGAAAACCTGATGCAAGTCCACATGCTGCTTTTTGAAACTGTCAAAAGAGAGGTGTAGGAAGCTCTGCAGAAAGGGGGCACAGCATTTGAGCTCCTGCTGTATACAGTGCCCTGTATTCCGTGCTGGGGGAGGGACGTCCCAGATGCGGGGGAGAGCAGAACCTCAAGAGAAAGGATGAGGGAGGATTTCAAATGACTGTAAATTGGTCCAAAGCTGCTATTTCAGCACAGGAGAGACCACTGGGGCCTGGGGGTGGTTGGTCAGCTTCCCCAGGAGCTGGGCTATAACTGGACTTTCCCCGCTGCTGCCTCTCCCTGCCCACATCCCCCTGCACTCTGCCCCGTCAGCAGGGTTCTGTCCTTCCTGCTCAGTGTGGTCAGTCATGCTCCCAGCCCAGCATGAGGAAGAGCAACTCTTTACAGACTCAGTACTCTGTATACCTGGCCGGGGAGCGACCATCCTGAGCTGACCATCCCATCTCCAGGCGGATTGGGCACAGGGGATAAGGAGGGCCACTGGAACCAGAGCTCCGTGGGGGCAGGGGCTGCCCAGTGCTGCAGCTCCAAAGCCTAGAACAATGTCTGGCGTATAGTATGTGCTCAGTAAACATCAGACCGATGAAGGACCTGATTCCACCCTCCCCCTACTAGGGTGACATCTATGTGCTATCCTCTCTGGACCGGGAGAAGAAGGACCACTATATTCTGACCGCCTTGGCCAAAGACAACCCTGGGGATATAGCCAGCAACCGCCGGGAAAATTCGGTGCAGGTAAGGGCCACCAGCCTGGGCCAGGAGCACTGAGGCCTGGAATTGTGGAGGCATCAAGCAAAGCCTTTCCTTTAGAGAATGCTGCAGCGTGGGAGCAGAGCCACCCAGTTCCCTTGGAGACGTGGTGACAGGAGGAGACAGAAAGAGCTTAGCTGGCCGAGTCAAAATGGCTGTGGCTTGGGGAGATGGGGACTCTCGAAAAGAGATCTCTTGTGCCAAACACCTGCCAAGGCAGTTAAACACACCCGAGTGTAACTCAAGTAAAGCCTGGGGCTCCACACGTCCCACTGTCCGTGGTGACCCATTGAAGGAAATGGTCTAGCCACCAAACATGATGGTAAAGCGGATTACCTTTATTTACATCTCTTAAAGAACACTAGCGAGGGGTCCAATTCCCAGCCCCATTCCTATTCTACTTCCAGTATCAACGCAGTCGCCCTGAGGCCAGCGTACCGCCTTCTAGGCTCTATCCTCACTTCTCTCCGGAGTCCCATGCTTTGAGGCTTTGCTTTCTCCTCCTCTCGTCCCCGCTGTTTCTGCCTTCTCCAGTCCTGTCATTCCGTATTCAGTCCTTCCATATCTCCCCACAATAACCTAACCATCCCGGGCAAGCTCTCCTGAAGGGCGGGGGTGGGCGAGAAGCTGTGTGGGCCAAGACAGATTCTTGTGAGCCGGCAGGGGAAAGGGGCCGGGAGCTCTCTCATGTACCCGGATCCTGTCCCCGTCACATAGCCCGTGTTGTGTCACATGAGCCGTGAAAAGCACAGTATTTGGAGTCAGAAGACAAAGATCCCCCTAGCTGAGCACACTGCATTTGGCATATGACCTCTCTGAGCGCCAGCTGTCAAATCCGCAGGGGTGGGAGGCAAGGGCAGCCATGACGGTGCTTCCTGCCCAAGGCAGCGGTGGGTCTGGGAGACGGGGACCTGGCAAGTGCTTCGTGCATGGAAAGGGGTTCCTGAAACCACTGCTGTGAAGTCTCTGATGAGAATGCGGTCAGGCAGGGCCGTGGGGGCTCCGGGGTGGCGGTGGGGGGCCGCCGGGTGTCCATAGGACCCGCCCTGGGCTGTGGGGCCAGCAAAGGGAGCCGAGTCCCAAGCCAGACACACATCGCCAGCAAGAGAACTTCTGATTGTGGAGGAATCGCAGCCCAGCACTAAGATCCAGAGGTCAGAGTCGGGTGTATAGGGTCACTGTGGGAAGTGGCAGAGGACAAAGCAGCTCTGCTAACCCCAGTACAAGTCACAGAGCGTTTCCTGGGGCCAGGCACCGTGCACGTGTCCCATCATGCGTGAGCCTCGCTAGCCCGAGAGATAAGATACTACCGTCCCCAACGTACAGCTGAGGAAACTGAGACTCAGGGTGGGGTGGGGGGGCGGTTAAATGCATTGAGGTCAGACTCCACCAGTGGGCGCTGTCCAGCCTGGCTTCCTCCCGTGTGACTGGGTCACCTGAAGCCACCCCCTCGTATGCTCCTGACCTCTGACTTCAGCCTCCCCTCCACCCCAGGTGGTGATCCAGGTGCTAGACGTCAATGACTGCCGGCCACAGTTCTCCAAGCCCCAGTTCAGCACAAGCGTATATGAGAATGAGCCGGCAGGCACCTCGGTCATCACCATGATGGCCAGCGACCAGGATGAGGGCTCCAATGGGGAGCTGGCCTACTCGCTTGAGGGCCCTGGCGTGGGTAAGTGGTCTGCTCCCCACCCATGATGCCTTGGGAGTGAGAAGGACAGTCTGGCCTCAAGCCCCAGGCCAGGAGGAGGAGGAGGAGGGAGGGGAAGGACGGCTCAGCCAGGCCAGGCCCTGCTCTCTTGTCCCACCTGCCAGAGGCCTTCCTCGTGGACATGGACTCAGGCCTGGTGACCACGAAGCGGCCACTGCAGTCCTACGAGAGGTTCAACTTGACGGTGGTGGCCACGGATGGCGGACAGCCCCCACTCTGGGGCACCACCATGCTCCTGGTGGAGGTCATCGACGTCAATGATAACCGCCCAGTCTTCGTGCGCCCACCCAATGGCACTGTCCTCCGCATCAGAGAGGTACCGCCGTCCCCTGGTGCTCCCGCCTGCCAGCGTCTCCCTTCCCATATCCCATATCCGCTTGTTTCTCCTGCAGTCGCGCCTGGGAGACGGAAAGGGCCCCTCTGTGAAAGTGGGGAAGCCGAGGCCAGAGCGGGAGGCAGACCTGCTCGGTGTCAAACAGGGCAGTACTGAACGGCGGGCAATAGTAGGAGCTGAGCTGTGTCAGCACAAGGGCCCGAGTCTGACTCTGTCACTACCAGCCAATGACCTTGAGAAAGTGACTTTTCTGAGTGTTTTTTAGATGCCTATCTCTTGCTCCTAGAAGTCTACCAGAAAAGCCAGTCTCCCCAGAAACCCACTTCCCCCATTTTTGTGTCTCAAAATAAACACCCATGCTCCTTCCGTCTGTCTGTTGTTCCTGCTGATACCAAGCCTAGGAATCGAGTACCAGCATCAAAATAAGAAACAAGGGGAAGTGGCTGAGGTTCCAGAATTCCCTAGCCCTTTCGTTCCTTGCTCTAAATGGCCTTGTAGCGGGGCCTGGGTGGTCAGGCAGTTAAGCGTCCCACTCGTGAGCTCAGCTCAGGTCATGATCTCACGGTTTGTGGGATCGAGCCCCATATCTATCTCCATGCTGACAGTGCAGAGCCTGCTTGGGATCCTCTCTCTCTCTCCCTCTCCCTCTGCTCCTCTTCTCCTCACATTCTGTCTCCCTCTGCCCCATCTCTGCTCTCATTCTCTCTCTGACCCTCCCCTGCTCACGTTGTCTCTCTCTCTCTCTCAAAATAAATAAACTTTTTAAAAAATTGTTTAAATGGCCTTGTAAAGACAGGGCGTACTCCTTCACCTCCCATCCTTCCCTCCTTCCTCTCAGCACCCAGGCCCAACCTGGCCCCTTGGTATAATCGGGGTGTCTCCCACTTGCTCTCTGTTCCCGAACTTCAGCATGCCTCCACCTCTCAGAATGTCAGCATCAAGTCCCTGTGGTCACTCGGTCTCCTCTTCGAGGCCCCACAGGAGAAATCTGTCCCAGGGCTGAGCTCTAGGAGATACTGTGCTCTTACCTTGTGAGTTGATTTTTCCCATGCCTACTGCAATGACGGAGTGGTCCTCTTTGCACTGCCCGCCAGGGAGCTCAGAGCAGTCAGCCTACACCGAATGACCCTGCACAAACCTGGCCCCCTCCCTCAGTTTCCATCTTCCTGCCAATCATTTTCTTCTCCTTTTTTTCCTTTAAAAAAATGTTTTTAAGTTTATTTGAGAGAGAGGGAGCATGCACACAGCAGGAGAGGGGCAAGGAGAGGGAGGGAGAGAATCCCAAGCAGGTTCTGTGTTGTCAGCACAGAGCCTGACATGGAGCTCGATCCCATGAACCACAAGATCATGACCTAAGCTGAGATCAAGAGTCACTCAACCCACTGAGCCACCCAGGTGCCCCCATTTTCTTTACGCTGATTTTTAATTTGTTCTCTCTTATTATAATTTATACATTCTTATAAATTGTCTCAAATCTTTTCTGTGGAATGAGGCAAGGTATAAATAATAATCTAGTTCTTTTTCTACCACAAAGGCCCATTTGCTACATTTTTCCCTTCAAGACTCCAAATTTTGAAAGATTCAGGTCTCGCAGAGACCCAGCATTTGTTAAGTAATCATCTCCTTGCCATCCCACTTTCTATTAATTAGATGTGACTGCCATTGGGAGTCCCTGATTGTCATGATCGGTGAGATAAACGGTGAAACCATGCTGAGCTTACAATTTTCCAACTAAAAGCCAAGAAATTTGCCCTTTGCCTTGTGCCCTGTGCAGCTTATTATGGCTCAGTGTATGATGCCCATCAGATTTTTTGATATCTCAGCCTTAAGGGAATCAGGTGACTGAGGTCCAGAGCCGTGACGTAGCATATGTCCAAGTCACACAGTGAATTAGTAAGAAACAGTAACAAATTAGAACCCAAGGTCGTCTCCAGCCATGTGTCAGCCTATCATCCTGCCCCTCATTTTCGGGTACCCCATTGGGTAGACAGTATTGTCTGAGGATCCCCAGGGCTCCTGTGGGTAGCGGGAGCAAGATAGACCCAGGAACAGAGGGGCTGGGGCCTGAGCTCTCGGATTCCCCTTCTGCCTTCCAGACCTCAGCATGCAGTGGGATCCGAGGGATGGGAAAAGGTCTTGGAAGGGCAATAACCGGAAAGACTTTGACCCGCGTTGGGGATGGAGACCGGGTGGGGCCATCCCCGGGTAGTGGAGTGCGGCTGGGGGGAAGGGATGTCCTGGCAGGTGCTCAGACTGCAGGAGAGTCCAGCTAAGCAGGCAGGCGTTTCCTAAGGATGCCGGGAGGTGGCAAGGACCTTCTGCTAAGCGAGGACAAAGAACAAGCGCTCCGTCAGGGCCTGGGCGCTGGCCTTCTCTCAGGTGCCCCAGGAGCCTCCCTGCCATACGCCCCCACCCCCACCACAGGAGATCCCGCTGCGCTCCAATGTCTATGAGGTCTACGCCACAGACAAGGACGAGGGCCTCAACGGGGCCGTGCGCTACAGCTTCCTGAAGACGGCGGGCAACCGGGACTGGGAGTACTTCACCATTGACCCCATAAGCGGCCTCATCCAGACGGCTCAGCGCCTGGACCGCGAGAAACAGGCCGTGTACAGTGTAAGGGGGCGGGCCCCCATGCAAGGGGCGGGGCCAAGGGAGGGGCCCACACCTCCGCCCTAGAATGCCCCCCGAGGCGTGACCTGGCCCCCCAGGTGCCTTACTCTGACTGTGCTCCTCTGCCCCCCACCCCAGCTCATCCTGGTGGCCAGCGACTTGGGTCAGCCAGTGCCATACGAGACCATGCAGCCACTGCAAGTGGCCCTGGAGGACATCGACGACAATGAGCCTCTCTTTGTGAGGCCCCCGGTGAGCTCGCCCATCCCCCCAACCCGCGCACCCACACAGGGACTCCCCGCTGCAAGCACACATGCACACGCTCTCCTGTGCACACTGTGCATATACATGTGGGTACACTCAGAACCTGCACACGCTTCCTACAAGTATTTATTGAGCAGCTACTATTTCAAGGCACTGCCCAGCAGCCAAAATAGCAGACAAACGCACCTGACACCTGGAGTTAGAGCTCTCCTAACTGCACACACATGAGGGCACCCAGGAAACATGAAATTCACCTCCACTTCACCAAGCTGGGCCAGCTGAGCCGCTCGTATAGATGCATACTCTGCAACTTGGTGGATTTTTTTCTTATGTGCACATGGGGCTGACATTCCCCGGAGACTAAGAGTGCACATGCATGTGAGTGTAAGAGTGTGACCCCTTGAAGCACCTGGGTGGCTCAGTTAAGCACCCGACTTTGACTCAGGTCATGATCTTGCCATTCCTGAGCTTGAGCCCCATGTCAGGCTCTGAGCTGTGAGCACAGCTCAGAGCCTGAAGCCTGCTTCAGATTCTGTGTCTACCTCTCTCCCTGTCTCTCTGCTCTTCCTCCACTCTCTCTCTCTTTCTCTCTCTGTAAAATTTTTTTAACGTGTGCCCCCTTGTTCAAACTTGCATTCAGGTACTGGGTTACTTCATAGAACCTGCCAGGCCAGGCCCAGCCCTTGCCCCCTGAGATTATGGAGGTCCTGCTCACCCCAAAGGCCTGGGCAATAAAGTCCTTCAGCACCCACAGAGGTACTGCCTAAGGCCTTCTGGCCTTGGCCTTCATGTGACCTCCTCTCCCCCCTGCAGAAAGGCAGCCCTCAGTACCAGTTGCTGACAGTGCCTGAGCACTCCCCACGTGGCACCCTCGTGGGCAACGTGACGGGAGCCGTGGATGCAGATGAGGGCCCCAACGCCATCGTGTACTACTTCATCGCAGGTGGGGCCTGCCTGGGCTAATGCCCTAGCTACCCTGGGGCTGGAGATGACCCAAATTTGCCCCTCCCCAGCCCTGCCCCCTCACCCTGTGCCGTGGTCCCGCCCTCAGCCGGCAACGAAGAGAAGAACTTCCATCTGCAGCCTGACGGGCGTCTGCTGGTGCTGCGGGACCTGGACCGGGAGCGCGAAGCCCTCTTCTCCTTCATCGTCAAGGCCTCAAGCAATCGCAGCTGGACGCCTCCCCGTGGGCCCTCCCCAGCCCTCGACTTGGGCACCGACCTCACCCTGCAGGAGGTGCGCGTCGTGCTGGAAGACATCAACGACCAGCCCCCGCGCTTCACCAAGGCTGAGTACACTGCAGGTGCAGGGCCCAGGGCCTGGGTCTGGGGTGCGGGGCGGCCCCCGCCCTGCCACTTACACCCGCCTGCCCGTTCTCTGCAGGAGTGGCCACCGATGCCAAGGTGGGCTCAGAGTTGATCCAGGTGCTGGCCCTGGACGCAGACATTGGCAACAACAGCCTCGTCTTCTACAGCATCCTGGCCATCCACTACTTCCGGACCCTTGCCAATGACTCTGAGGATGTGGGCCAGGTCTTCACCATGGGTAGGGGGCTCCACCCAAGACCTCTGTCACTGCATGGACTGTAGTCTGGAGGACATAGGGTCTGTGTGGGGTACGATGGCCGGCCGGCCGTGTCAGTCCTTCTGTTCACCCACCCATCCTGCCGTCGTTCAGCCAGCTATTAATCCTTTCCTTCACCCACCTATCTTTCTAGTCTCTGATCCCTCTTTCCATCTCCACATCTACCCAACCATTTTGTCCTTCCTCCCATCCCTCCATCTTCTCATCCATTATCCATCCATCCATCCATTCACCCACCCATGTGTCAGTCTGCCCACCCATCTGTCCATCCATCCACCTTCCCATTCTCCTTTCCTTATGTCCTCCTATCTTCCTATTTATGCGTCTCTCCCTTCCCTGGACCAGCCACTGTGCTAAGCACCAGAGAGCCAGAATTCAAAGAGCACATATGTACCGGAAAGCATGCATGTTTACTTGTGTATCTGCCTGTGTGGATAGCTAAGCCTCTTGGGTCAGGTTCTACAAGGCCCAGAGGGTATCCCATTACCCAACCCCTTCCCCACCCTTGCCTACAGGGGTCGGTCTGGACTCCTTGGCCTGGCTTTCAAGGCTCACCAGGTCTTCCTCCTAGTCCCTCTTCCTGGTTCCACAGCCCCCCACTATCCGTAAGGGCCCCCAGCCCACCCACGCCGAGCCCCTCACCACTCCTTCATCCTGTTCTATACCATCCTCCATTGGCCTTCGCCATTTATCTTCAATTCCTGAAATACCATCTTGACCGTCACCTCTGTCTTCAGATATGCTATGTTCCCCTTAACCATCCTCTGAAGTCGAATTCTCAGTCACACAACCAGACATCATTCCTTTGTCCTCTGATCTCCTACTGCTCTTAGTTTAATAAATCAAGGCACAGAGGGGCTATGTACCTTGCTAAAGGTCACACAGCGAGAAAGTGGCAGATCTTGAACCCAGGTCTATGGTCTTCTAAGAGAAGACTACTCTACCACCTCTGGTCATGTGTCTAGTACAGATGTGGAATTCTGAAGTGTATGTGTGTATGAAATAGACAGACACCAAGGTGCTCACACGTCTCCCATGGTCCCCTACATGGGACAGTGGAGTCCTAAACGTGTCACCCTTGGGACACTGCAGCCCACAGTTGTGTTTTAACTTGCAGTGTTTAAGTAAAACCTTAGAAATCTCTAGAAGTACCAGTTCTGGCAGCACTGGCTGCCTCCTCCCAGGATAATAGCCGAGTGGAAGCCAGCACCGCTGCTGTTCCTTCAGACAAACACTCATGCTCACTTGTCCCCCCTCACCCCCACTCCTCTGTTAGCTTTCCTCTCCTGGGCCCTGCGGGGACTTGTGGACTGAGATGCTGCCTCCCCTCAGGGTGTCCAAGTGCCCCTGGCCTTTGCCCCTTCCCAGGGGATTGAGGGGAACCGGGTGCCCCCTGAGCAGCTCCCTGCCCACGGGTTCTTCCTGCAGGGAGCGTGGATGGCATCCTGCGTACCTTTGACCTCTTCACGGCCTACAGCCCTGGC
This sequence comes from Crocuta crocuta, assembly GCF_008692635.1. Classification (NCBI taxonomy): domain Eukaryota; kingdom Metazoa; phylum Chordata; class Mammalia; order Carnivora; family Hyaenidae; genus Crocuta; species Crocuta crocuta. Next base: position 4,258,335 of record NW_027532406.1, on the reverse strand, counting down.
TACTTTGTGGTGGACATTGTGGCCCGGGACCTGGCAGGCCACAATGACACGGCCGTCATTGGCATCTACATCCTGAGGGACGACCAGCGTGTCAAGATTGTCATTAATGAGATCCCCGACCGTGTGCGTGGCTTTGAGGAGGAGTTCATCCGCCTGCTCTCCAATATCACCGGTGCCATCGTCAACACTGACGACGTGCAGGTGCCCCCACGGAACCCACCCCAGGGCTGGGGGCTGTGAGGGGAGGAGGACCAGGCCACAGGGATGGGGCACTGTGGAGAGATTAGGGGTGTAAAAGGGGGTCTCTGTGCCCCCTCAGTCATTCCCTAGCTACGTGGCCTTGGGAAAGTCCTTCCACGTCTCCGGCCTTACCTGTAAAATCAGGCTAATAATAGCACCTGGCCCGATGTGGTGAAGCGAATGACCACATGCCTGGTCCTCCACGAGCACTCAGCAGTAATAGGTTTATTGGCTGGGTAGGTGGGAGCACCTCCCCATCCATCCCTTGTTCCCACCACACCCCACGATGCCTCTTCTCGCCTAGTTCCACGTGGACAAGAAGGGTCGGGTGAACTTCGCACAGACAGAGCTGCTCATCCATGTGGTGAACCGCGATACCAACCGCATCCTGGACGTGGACCGGTGGGTGGGGTCTGTGCTCAGATGGTTGGCCCACCTGCCTGCCCGGAGCCGGGGAGGGGACCCACCGAAGGAGGCCGAGAACACCTTCAGGCCTGCTGTGTGGGGCTCTCGCCCAGAGGTGGGCAGGGCTAGTAGAGAGGAGTTTGTGGGTATGAGCAGAGCTCCATCCCTCTGAGTCTTACTCTCCCCATCTGTAAAATGGGAGTATTACATGGATGGTGAGGAGGCAAGCCGGATCCTGTATGAGGGGTGGTAAACTCTGTAAGATACAAAACTATTCTCGCTGAGTGAGTATTGATCTTGCAAAGCTTTGTGGGGGTGAGTCTGGGGGTCGGAGGCAGGGGCTCAGCAGAGCCTCCTGAATGCAATGAGTTCTCAAGGAATGGCGGAGGAGGGGAGCTGAGGCACCCGCCCCTCGCTCAGGGTGATCCAGATGATTGACGAGAACAAGGAGCAGCTGCGGAACCTCTTCCGGAACTACAACGTCCTGGACGTGCAGCCTGCCATCTCTGCCCGGCTGCCCGACGACATGTCAGCCCTGCAGGTACTCCTGGCGGCCC
>NW_027532406.1:4149995-4257100 GCF_008692635.1 Crocuta crocuta | reverse complement strand
GCTCCCACCCACTCACACCTGTCCCCACTCCCCCAGATGGCGATCATTGTCTTGGCCATTCTCCTCTTCCTGGCTGCCATGCTGTTCATCCTCATGAACTGGTACTACAGGACCGTGTGAGTGACTCTGCCTCCCCGCCCTGGGTTAGGCTGGCCAGCCCTGCTCCTGGGACAGTCACAGAGGCAGGCAGGACCCTGAGATACTAGCCCCATCTAGCCCCCTTCACCAGCCCCTCTCTCCCCTCCTCTCCAGACACAAGAGGAAGCTCAAAGCAATTGTGGCTGGCTCAGCAGGTGAGCAAGGGCTGCGATGGGGGATTGGGGGTGGAGGGGAGGAGGAGAGGGCAGGAGGAGCCTCTGGGGGCCTAGAGTGCTGACTCAGGCTCACCGAGCCGCAGCAGGGTGCCTCCCTCCCCTCCATGTCCCAGCACTTCTCCCTACAGGGAATCGTGGTTTCATTGACATCATGGACATGCCCAACACCAACAAGTATTCCTTCGATGGGTGAGTGGAGCCCCTGAGCCATCAGGGTCACTTTGCGGAGGCCCGCCCAAGACCTAGTTGAAGCGGATTGTCTGACACCCCTCGAGCTCTAAGGGACCGGACTAGCTAAAATCTTTGGTGTGGGTGCCCCCTGGTGGCCAGCCACCCTTCTCTACATTCAAACTGTTGGCTGAGCTGCTATCAACACCCTAATTGGGCCCCCAGTTCCAGCGGACATAGAGTTGGACCCCAAGTGAAGAGTGAGGCCTCTGTACCAAAGCTGATCGAGATCGACATGGTGTCCTGGTTCTTGAGGGATGCTAGTGTGGGAGTGTGCACCCAAGTGCTAGGGGCCTACTTCTCATGGCCATGAACCTCCAGGCCCATGAAGGTACTACTGTTGGCCAGGGGAAAGAGCAGGGCTTAATGGTTAGGCTACAAGGGCCTCCGTCCCCCTCTCACCCCACCTGCAGGGCCAACCCCGTGTGGCTGGATCCTTTCTGCCGGAACCTGGAGCTGGCCGCCCAGGCAGAGCATGAGGATGACCTGCCAGAGAGCCTGAGTGAGATCGCTGACCTATGGAACAGCCCCACCCGCACCCATGTGAGCCCTGGCCGGTGGGAGCGGCANTGTGTGTGTGTGTGTGCGCGCGCGCGCGCGCGCGCGCATGCAGTCTGCCCATGCCCCAGCTAATGTGCCCTCTCCTCAGGGGACTTTTGGGCGTGAGCCAGCAGCAGTCAAGCCTGATGATGACCGGTACCTGCGCGCAGCCATCCAAGAGTATGACAACATTGCCAAGCTGGGCCAGATCATTCGGGAGGGCCCCATCAAGGTGAGCCCTCCCTGCAGGCTCCTGCGCCACACCCCCTCAGGGGCCTGCACCCAGACCCCTGGCTGAGCTCAGACCACCTCCGGGGATACAGCGATGGGGGAGGCATCCTGGGGAACAGCTTTCTCCACCTCTAGGCTCCGAGGCCAGGGCATCCAGCTGATACGGAGCTACTGCAGCCTGCCGTGGCCTGGAGCCCACGTGGGCTCTGGCTGGCCACTGTCACCAGGCTCTGCCCCCAGTCCTCTCCCCTCGGATCAGGTGCCTGTGCACCCGAGACTCCCAGCATCTTCCATCACCTCCATCCCAGTCATGAGAGTGAGCGAGGGGTGTGGCAGGCAGGGGAGGGCCTTGGTGGGGGGTTAACCCTCTCGCTCCCCCAGGGATCGCTGCTCAAGGTGGTCCTGGAGGATTACCTGCGGCTCAAAAAGCTCTTTGCACAGCGGATGGTGCAAAAAGCCTCCTCCTGCCACTCTTCCATCTCCGAGGTAGCCGGGCTGGCCCGGAGCTGTGTGCTGTGCCCCAGCCCTGGGGGTGCTCATGCCTTTCCTCCCTCCCCTCTCCCCTTCTCCCTTCCTCTCTCTCTCCCTCCCTCTCTCCAGCCAACTTCAACCTTCTCAGAATCTCGGAGTTGAGTAGCCAGGGCCAAAGGCAGCAATGGGTGGGGTCCAGGAAGTCAGACGGCAGCCCCAGGCCAGGTCTGGACTCTGCCGTGGCCTTTCCTAGAGAGGGTGCTGAGGAGTGTTTCTCAGACTTGAACCCCAAAAAGCTGCCTTTAAAAGCAGTGACGTCCTTATAGGAAACGGGCTGCAGAATCAAACGGGCCTACATAAATGTATTTGCCTGCAATGATATCAATACTTTCAAAACCGACTATTCAAAAACCCAGATTTCCAGTTGGGCCAAGAATTCCCAGGTGGAAAAGGCTAGAGATGAACAGCTCCACACAAAAGTGCCACGTGTGGAGTCCCCACTATACCCTGTCACCCCTCCAACTTCACCTGTGGACACTGCCTCCGTGTCCTGCTGGGGAACAAATTGTTGACCAATCCAGACACCAAAACTGCACCACAGAATCTTTATTAAAGCAAATACCCAACATTCGAAATTCTCACAGGAAGCCCACATTCCAAGAACACATCCCTAACACCCTAGGCTTCCGTGCATCCCCTCTTGTACACAGTTTGAGAAACACTGCCCCCCAGCTGGGCAGGCCAGCCTACTGCAGCACGAGCCCATGGTCCCTTGCAGAGCTACCCCTGTGCAGTAGGAAGGAGACGGGCACAGCGGGTGGGACTCCGGGGCCATCCACCTGCTCGGCCCCTGGGCATGCCCTTGGGTGGGTCTCAGAGCCACTGGGGGATCCTGGCCTCTTGCAGCTGATCCAGACTGAGCTGGAGGAGGAGCCAGGGCAGCGCAGCCCCGGCCAGGGCAGCCTGCGCTTCCGCCACAAGCCGCCGACGGAGCTCAAGGGCCCTGACGGGATCCACGCGGTGCACGGCAGCACGGGCACGCTGCTGGCCACTGACCTTAACAGCCTACCCGAAGACGACCAAAAGGGCCTGGGTCGCTCACTGGAGACACTGACCACCGCGGAAGCTGGCGCCTTTGAGCGCAACGCCCGCACAGAATCCGCCAAATCGACGCCCCTGCACAAGCTTCGGGACGTGATCCTGGAGAGCCCCCTGGAGATCACAGAGCTATGACCAGACGAGGGCGTCGCTGGTGTGAGCGGCTCCTGTCCCCCGTCTCTCCCAGGGCAGGACCACAGTGCGGGCCCCTTCCCAGGCTGGCTCTGGGCGTACCACTGCGGGCTGGCCTGGGGGCAGCCCACGCGGCTGCTGAGTCCACCTCTGCCAGACGCCCATTCAGCACCTGACCTCTATCTTCACAGAATTTGTTATTTTTTTAAGAAAACCAAACAAAATGTTAAACATCTAAGGACAAAGGTAAGGAGGGTCACTGGGGACCCAGGGGTCTGAGGACCAACTCCGCCCAGGCCGAGCTCCATGAGGCCAGGCAGGCCCTTTCCCTCCCCTCCCCACACCCCTGTCCTTGCCTCCCCTCGACTCTCAGCACCATAAGAGGGGTAGCCCAGAGTGGGCATACCCTGCCTGGCCTCCCCGACTCCGGTTCAAGTCCCAGTGCATTTCTAGCACATCCCCGGCTGGACATCCGGCTAGGGGCCGAGTGATCCCTGGCCCCCCACATGGACATGGTCAACGTCCGCGAACAGCGTTCTCTACATTTCCCTGGCTTCCTATGTGCCCAGCTCATCAAGAGAAATGACTGGTGTTCCCCTGCGTTCTGAATGTAGGGTGTTTGTTTGTGTGTATTCCTTTTTTAAGTTATTCCTTCAACATGTTCCCCTTGATTTTGTTTAACTGGTACTCACTGAACGCTTCTGGAATGGTCTGAATTTTAAATAAGAAAAGCAACTCACAAGGAACCGGCAATNGCGGGGGGGGGGGCGGGGGGGGGGGGGGGGGGCCCTGGTGCCCACCCGCAGGTCGGTGGCTGCAGAGGCGCTCAGAAACCAAACTCCCCTGGCTGAGGTGGTACAGAAGCACTCTGGCTCGGGTCTGGTTAACAGACTTTATTTATTTATTATTAAATCACAGAAACTTTAGTGCAAAACAAACCAAAAAAGTCATTAAGTCCATTTAATAGCAACTGCGTATCTTGCGGTCTCCTGACAACTATAAGTGGGAAAGAGAAGCCGAATGGGAGAGGAGGCAGCCAAGACCCCTGGGCAGCAGGCCCAGCAGACCCTCTACCTGAAAGCCAAAGGCTTCGGAGCTTGTCGTCCACACTGATTTGAAGGTCAGAAAGAACATCCTCGAAACGAGGGCTGGAGCGGAGGGGCTGGGACACCCAGAGCCAAGGGTGGGCCCTGGGCAGCAGGACAGACACACAAAGCAAGGCTTCCACGGCCACGCGGACACAAAAGCAAGCAAGCGGTGGTCACCACCGTCCATGCTCACACGCAAAAGCGGGCCCACAGGATCTCCACATGGAGCTAGATTACATTCAGGCAGGGCTGCCCCTCCCACCCAAACCCACAGAACCCCAAACAAGGCCTCACCGGCAAAGACACAGGAAAGCTGAATGGAAGGTTGACAGGGGAACAGCAAACCCAAGCCTCAGCCAGGTCTTCCGAGCAGCTGCTTCCTCAATCCTCCCTACAGTGAAAACTACGCCTAATTATTCTGAGCCTCTCATCTTTCGCATAAAACTGCCTTTGTTTTGCTTCTGTGTATAGCATGCCAGTCAGCCCAGAAGAGGGGCGGTCCCCACGGGGGTAGGGGGAGGGCCCAGAACAAGGCCCCCGGCTGGGAGGATGGAGAGGAGGCTCCTGCCAGCACCCACACCCCCTGCCGCAGCCTCCAGGGAGCCACAAGGGCAGGCTGAAAGAGCCCCGGCGGATAGGACGCCCTCGGCGGATAGGACGCCCTCGGCGGGTCAGGCAAAGGAGGGAACACTGAAGCGGCTACAGGTGGCAGAGGGCAAAGCGCCTCCACCGCTGATAGCAGTGCTACAATTGGGAGGCGGGAAAGGGGGGAGGGAAAGGGGGTCCTAATTCATAACAGAGTCAACAGATCCGTGTGGTCACTGCCCCACACACACAAGTAGGAAAAGATGCTGCAGTTTTTCCAAGAAGGAACATCCCCTCTAGTTCCACACGTGACGTTTGCAGTGCTCGACAGCCTGACGGGAGAGAGGAAGCAGGGTTTAGTCTCCACGCAACAGATTCCACCCTGGCCCATTAGTGCATCAGACATCACCCAAAAATGGAACCTATTATCTTGTCCGAACTCAGCTAGACAGCACGTCACTGAAAAGTGGGGAGTGCATCCACCCCAGGGTTGGGGACTCCCGAGGCAAGCCCAGGGCAGCGGCTACAAGCACTGGCCATGTTTCCCAGAGGAGTCCCCGTGCACAAAGGGCCCAGGTCCCCTCCATCCACTTCCACACACAGTCCTGGCCCTCAGCAGGCTGCACGGAGGCCCCCGGGGCACACACCCTCACCCGCAAGGGGGCACACCAGCTTAGGCCTGCAGGACAATGGCCCCACGGGCACATCTGCCCAGGATAGCAGCAAAAGCCTACTCCTCTACCGACTGTGCTGCGGACCAGGCCTGGTGGAGCAAGGAGGTGGCCATGGCCGAGGCGGGCATCGCCTAACTGACGCAACCATACCAGCACAGTCATGCCCCACTGGTCACGAGGAACCCGCCTGAGGAAGAAAAAGCTGCACAAAGCGTTAAGTAACCAACTGGTCCACACACGTCCCCACCCAGGAGAGCGGTGTGGGGCACCGCCGGCGGCTGCCCCAGCACAACGGCACCACAGCACCCCCCAACGCCTGGGTGGTGCCAGCTCTCAGGGCCATTCAAGAACCACCGTCGGCCCTTGGGCGAAGATTCAGGCCAGGCTCAAGACAGACCCAAGGGACAGGACTTGTGCAATCTGAGGAGTGGCCTCACGTGAATGGGGCCCTGGCCCTGTCACAGGAGAACTAAAGGCAAGAACAGGCAAGCAGAAGCATAAAGTACTGAAGAACACCCCCGCCCTTCCCACCGGCAAGAGTGCAGTCTTCCTGCCTGGGAGGGGCCAAGACAGATCAGCCTAAGCGCTTCTCTGGGCCTCAGTTACCCGCCCCCCAGACATGAAGGCAGGGTAGAGAGCTAACTGCAGAGCGGCCCACTGATACAGGACGGTCGTAGGAGCCGCCCAGCTGGCAAGGCAGGCCCGCACAGCACTTGCCCGGCTACTCACATTGCACTGGGTGGCCGCCTCCATGCTCTGGCACCAGTAGCTAGGGCCCCAGACACACTTCTCAGTCCCCAAGAGAGGCTTACGGCCTGCGGGGCAGGCTCCAATTTTCTATATGGTGAAAAAAGGGCAAAAGGAGGAGGAAAGAATTAGATCTGCCCTACTGATCCTTTCCAAAACCAGAGATTATCAGCTTCTAGAAGCAGCTAGAATCAGCTCTGACATGTGCTTCCAAAAAGGCAGCGCTGCTGAGTGAAGTGCTGTGGGCCTAGCAGCCTGTCCTCCCACCCCCAGCCCGAGACTCGGCCAGAATCTCCGAGGCGCCCTTCCATACAGAGCCGCCCAGAGGAGCTTACCAAGCACACGAAGGAAGGGTCCATCACCTCCACCAGGATTTCGATCAGCACGGGCTCATACTCACTCACAAACTGATCACACTGTCAGATAAACACAGATACAGACCCAGGTCCAGGGATGTCCACGCAGAGTGGGGGCGCAACGCGTTGTTCTTCCAAAAGAATTCCTGCCACTGCCAACCCAGGACCCCCTTCCCGGATACCCCACGCACCCACACTCAGCCTCACCTCACTTGCTCCTGTTATTCCCCCCCAAGGGTCCCCCTGAGCCGACAGACTGCCTCTACGGAATGGCTAGCTCTTCCTGCTGAAAGCCTCAGTCACGGGTACTAGTGATGAGCCGCCCCAGCCTCTGCTCACTCCAGGCAGGTTCTGACACTGGCCTGGAGCAGCCCAGGGCATACCTGCTTCTGGTACGGGTCAGGCAGGAAACTGCAGCCTTTCTCCAGAGCAGCCAGGATCTCCTGCTTCGTGCTGTTCTTCTCCAGGTTGTGGTCCAAGTAGCTTACCAGCTTCTTGCATACCTCACAGAAGCCACCGTCCCGCGGCTGAGTCACGCGTACTACACACAGGAGCACAGGCTCAGTACGGGCCGGGCCCTTCCCCGCCGCAGGGGCCAGCCAGCCACAGCCTCCCCCTGCTCACCGGGTGGCACGGGCGGCCCCTGGCTGGAGCAGAGATGGAGCAGGCTGCACACCAGTTTGGGGCTCTCTTCCCGCATGAGGATGGACAGGATGGACCTGCCGTAAGTTTCCACCATCTCTTGACACTCTTCAGATAAGGATGCGGGCAATTTTGAGCACACCTCATCCAAAGCGTGAATTATTTCTTCCTGAAACATGGAACAAGAGGATCATTATTAGAAGATGAGAGGCTGCACGGGTCTGGGAAAGATTCTCAAAATGCTAACATGATCCGGGAAACCAGCCGCCAGCGAGGTGTGGACTCCTCCCCAGAAAGACTAGACTTCTGAAACAGGCCCGACCCCGGCCCAGAGGGGCCCACTGGCGGCCAGCAGGTGTGCAGACGCCGGGGGACTGTGTCCAGGGCCAGCCAGGGCCAAGTCCACCCCTTCTGCCGGTTCTGCCACTGGGCAACGGGGGCGCTCTAGCATTCTGGAAATGCACATACCTCGGTCCTGTTGTTGTCAATCAGCTTGACCAGCTCCTTCACCACGTACTCACACAACTCGCAGTTCACACTAGCCTTCGCCTGGACCATGTCCTTCTGCTGAAAGGGCAGGAGAGCACTTGAATGCCGAGACCCTCGCCTCACCCCTGGGCCCCGCTGCTCTAAAGGGAAAGGGACACCCTGTGGGCAGGGACAAGAGACTGTCACCCCAAAGGTGGCTTCTTCCCAATGTCCGAGTCCCGTCCCTGCTGGTTTTACATGGCAGGAGACCCATCCCTTCACACAGTCCTCCATCCCGCCACGCACCCCCTGTACCCAAAACCAAGAATTCATACTTCAGGAGACAGTGAAACCATCCCCTGACCCCAAAGAGTTGTCCACATGATGTATCTGGTCACAATCATTTCATCATTCCGCAGGCATTTGGGGAAGGGGAAGAGGACAGCAGGCAAGTGAGGACTCACTTCCTGTCTACTGTTTAGAAGACAAAGCTTTCAACACATTTCAGGGCTGCTCTTGAGTATCAAGTCTCATTAGAACCTGAGACTGCTTTCCTACAGCATGTCTTAAATAAAGTAATCTGCCCAACTAGAGCTTTCTGTGGCAGGAGGAACATTCTCCACCTCTGCTGTCCGGCAGGGCAGCATGAGCCACAAAGGTCTACTAAGCGCGTGGAATATGGCGAGGGCAAACAAGGAACGGCTTTTATTTAAACGTGTAGCCACATGTAGCCAGAATACACGCTGTAACTCCCCTTTATTTTCTCCGGCCAGTAATCCGGTCAGGAAGACGGGGCAGGTGGAAGTGCTTCTCCAGCCCCATGTGACCTCTGAAACCCGCGGTCCACACGCTGCACATGCTGAGAGGGGACCGAGGGGGAGACGAGACACGCAAAGGTCAAGCGACACGGCCACTTCTGGAATAAGTGCGTGCACGTGCCATGTGATAAAATGTCACGTGGCCCAGACCCGTTAGGATGAACACCAGGACAATTCTGTTCACCACTCCAGGTCAACGGTTCCGGGACTCCATCTCTAACACCCTGCCGGACCCGTAGCAAGTGATGAATAAAGCTGATTTTGGAACACAGTGATCTTTACCACATGAAGGGTGCGGGGGAAACAAGGCAAAGACACCCATGCGTGCAAGGCAGCACGCCGCGAAGCTTCTGCATGAGCCCTGGGGTGTTCTGGGAATACTGGGTTTGCACTGCGGCGACAGGGGGGCAGGGTGGAGGGGCACAGACATACTAGAAAAGGTCAGACGTGCTACAGGTGCAGGCTGACCCCGTGAAACCCTCGGGTTTGTAACTAAAGAAACAAATGCACTCAGGCCTGGGAGGGGGGTGCTGCACTAGTACAGGGACGCCATAAACTAACGAACGGCCTCAAACTCAAACACCTTTAGCAGCCAAACAGGGAACCAAAAAAGCACGTGCCCCACAGAACGTGGTACAATGCGGCGTGGCCTGGGCGTCACACAGCTCCGGCTGGTACAAGACCGTGACAGCGGATACCTTAATGGGCTCCACCAGCTCCAACGCAGGGATGACGTTCTCGGAGACCACTTTGGCAGGGACTAGAGTCTGCATGGGCATCTCCTTCACCTGGTCACAGAACCCAACCAGGTCACAGATCTCCCTGGGTTGCTAAAGAAGGCACAGAAAGAGCAGTCAGATGCGGGCCTGCACCCACCACACCCCTCAGCTCCACTCTAAACACAAAGGCTGAGGCGCTGGGGGAGCACCCTGGTCACAGCGTCAAGCCTGACTGCCAACAGGCAGGATTCCTCATTAAATCTGAAGGGACCCCCCCGAGTGCGGATGCACCAGCTTCACGCAGGGAGGCAGCCACGCAAAGCTGAGGGGAGAGCAGACAGAACCACGTCCCTGCTCCAATCAGAGAGCGCCCAGGAAAGCGAGACACTTCTGGTGCCTGTTCCCTTTCGCAGGCAGTCAGACCCTCCTCCAAGCACACCTGGGCTGCTCTAGAACCTGTTTCTTGGTCGAGCTGGTTCACTATCAGTAGGAAACGGGCTGCATGTTCTTCTAGAGGAAGAAACGCCGTGCCCATACACTAACAGCCAAAAATCCTGGAAATAAACCCACACTTGATCCTTCGGTGCAGGACCATTTACAGAAGAAATGCTTGGCTTTTTAGAAACCGCATTCTTGGGCACCTGGGTGGCTCAGCTGGTTAAGCTGACCAACTTCAGCTAAGGTCATGATCTCACAGTTTGCGGGCTCTGTACAGACAGCTCAGAGCCGGGAGCCTGCTGTAGATTCTGTGTCTCCCTCCCTCTCTCTCCCTCTGCCTCTCCCCAACTTGTGCGCACTCACTTGCTCTCTCTCAAAAATAAACACTAAAAAAAATTAAACACAATTCTATCTTCACACCTGCACAAACACAGTACACACAAAAACCCAAGGCCCCAGAGCAATCAATTCTTTCAGGTCACAGATGCTCCAGATGGACCCCCGTTCCCATCCAGAGAGCAAACCACAGGGGACTTGTAATTTGGACATCTTGACCATTTCAGAATGTTGATAACCAAGAGGGAGGAAAGTTACATACACTCTGTATACTGTGTGAACCAAATGCAACCAGCAATGGGCTCTGGGCCTGACAGCGTCTGCCTCCCACCACCAAATATAAAGCAGGACAGGACTGCTAAAACGAGCGCTGTTTGGCAAAAAGAGCTAGACGGTGGCTATCGGTCACCTTGTTTTCGCTTCGAGAAGTCTTCAGAATTAAGACAGATTGGGGAAGTCTGAAATGTATCCTAAATACCCTGTCTTTGGCACACTTTTAAGAATGGGTAGAGAAATGAGAATGGGGCCAAAGACACAGCAAGCTTTTTGAAAAAAAGACCAAGACTCAGGAGGTGTGTGGCTGCTTTGTTTCAGATGAGCTCTGTTCTACTAACTCCCTGGGGCAGCCTCCGTGAAAATGCAGGTATTTAAGCAAAAGTCCTCTCCCATTAGATTTCAAAATATCTTTGAAAAATCTTTATTCCTACAGAGAGATGCCGTGCTCAGAAGAAGGTACGGCCTCAGTAACTTTGGTCTGGAGACTCTGTCCCCATATTATGTCACCAGTGGCCTGGCTCTTGAGCCATCTAATATGCTTCTAGGATCTGCAGGACCCCATCACCCAGAGGGGCAGAAGTCACAATCAAGAGATTATTTCCAAGTCTCTGGATCCAACAGACGGAAACAGTCTGTTCACTGTTTGCAAATGATTTGCTCATGCAGAAGCATTTCTGGGGCGAAGAAAACCAGGACTGAAGACATGCAACCCTCCCTCAGTCATCACAGAACCAAGGTATCCCACTGGAAGTCAGGCCTACAATTTAGGAAACTGAGGCATCTCCGGGGTCACCCATGGTTCCACGTCATCGCAGTGGTGGCATGCACACGGCCAGCTGGTTTTTAACCAGAATCCAAGCCCTGCCGGAGTCCTTTTCTGGCCCACTGAAGGGGAGATGAGACCCTCCCCTCCAAATCACAGGGGAGAGATGCGGAAGCTCCCACCAGCCTAGTTATTAACACAGATCATGCCATTAAAAAAAAAAAAAAAAACCAGCAAAATTAACTACAAGCAGCAGCAGACCACTACTACAAGCAGATCCCCCATCACATACCTGATCCTGCTGTTGAACAAAAAAAAAAAAGAAGAAGAAAAAAAAAACAGGAAATTGGAGATGAAAATAAGAGAAAGGAAAGGACACAACAGTTAAGAAAAAATTAAAACAACATCAGTTAACCAAGGTTGTAAGGGTGTCACCAGAAGTTCAGGGAAACCGTGCTGTCACAAATCAGCAACTTACCTTGTTCCTATTATTTCAGGCGGCCCTGAAAGCTACTGTGGCCCTCAAGTGACAGACCATACTGTCCAGTCGTGTGTACACTGTCCCCATGCTCCCACCACACCGAATCATGCTCAACACACCGGAAGGCAGGTCCCAGGAAATGCCAGGTTATGAGGAGCTCTCCCCAGCCCCCCAGGTCTGCAGGGCCTTCCCCCAAGGTGGTAAACAGTGAAGGGGACAAGACACAGGAGTGCCCACATCGGGGGTGTGTGCTGAAATATACACCCAGAGGGGTCAGGGTCCTGAAGCACACCCTCCGCCGCCTGGGCCTCAGGGCACCAAATGCCCTGCTAGAAGGCCGATTCGGCAACAGATCCAAAGCCTTACCCCCTAATTCAGCAACTTCCATTTTAGTTCTCTGTACTGAGGGAGCCCTGGGATCAGCCTATCTAACTGTAAGGGTGCTCATCACGCTCTTGATCCCAAAAGCAAACCTCAAAGCAACCTAAACATCCTAAGGGGACTGGTTACATAAATTATATTCTACCCCCAACAAGTTACACAGCCACTTAAAAATCATCTCATATCAGAATGTTTAGTGGCCAATACATTTTTGAGCAAACAAATATAAAGTGTGAAGCACTATATAACCATATGACCCCATTGCTATTTTTTTTAAACCACAAATGATTTTTGATTTGGGAAGTATTACCCATACTTTCAAAAGATGTCTATGCGGTAAAATTTTTATCATGAGGACATTTTTCCAGTCAGCTATGAGGAAGCACTTAACCAGATCAAGTCAAATCAAAGGCTTATTTCCTATTCTAGCTCCAGATCTTTGTGAGCTGCCTCTCAAAACTATTTTAGAACAAGGCATGTTGTCATAATCCCAGTGCCTGAACGGAGCCCCTGAGCAATTACCGCAGGGCCGCAGAGCCAATCTTGGACGCGTTCCAGGCGGTGAGGACTCAACTATTCCACCCTGTTGTTGCCGCACAAAATGGGATGCGCATCACTGTGTCCGGCAGAACTTTACAAAAACACATGGTGGGCCACAGTTTGCTGACCCCTGGTTGGAGAACAAACTCAAGGACCACGGGTCAATCTCCACACAAAGTCAGTAGGATGGAGAGAAAGTGCAACCCATCCCCTCAACTCCACCAGCTTAGCTCTCAGGAAGCCAGGGCATGCTGCCAATTTAAGAATACCACCACCCTGATTTGGACAACAGTTCTCTGCATGGAGCTGGCTAGCTCCCGTGCACGCTCAGGATTCTCTACCTCTAGTAATGGAGGGATGCCCAAACCGCCCAGAAGCATCAGAAGCAGGTGCAGGAGTTAGGAGGTGAGGCAGCAGCCACAGCTAACACTGCTGCAGAGTGCAGGACCAGCTGTGGGGGGGCGGGTTTCCCCCCACCCGCCAACTCCAGCTGCCTCGTAGCTACGGGAGCAGACTCTTCCCACCGGCCCCAGGGTGAAAGGCAGATACCAGAAATCTGATGGCCAGCTCACGTACACACAGGCAAACAAATCACCAGGAAGCCACCAGGGCAGTCCCGGGGGCTGAGGTGCCTCAGCCTTTTCCCTGGCTGCAGAAGGTAAAGGGGAGGGAGTACTGGGTTGCAGGTAGAGAATCTGCTGGTTGAAGAAGGTTCGTTTTGACCCAATTCATTATCTGAAGGGGAAAAGGGAAACTAAACCATGTAATTTTCAAAATCCTGGGAATCAGAGTTAGAGACAAAGAATGCTCACAGGGGGCCTCCCCTGCCACCTACCATGTGCATCATCATCTGGACAGCAATGTCAGAATACTGGTTGATGTAGTTCTTGCACTAGGGAGAGACAAACAGGTGGTCAGTGACACTACCTGCGGCAATAACACAGCAAAACCCCAGCATTTCCAACAAGGTCAACAGGTAATTATGAAGCAAGTTTCCAAGAGTAGAGCCGCCTTCCACACGTCTGAGATAAAAATGGCTGTTTGCTTACCTTGTATGTTATGGGAAAAGGTGTGCAAGAGGGGTTTTGAAAATGTGTCCCAAAGGCCCTTAGAGAAAAGGTCCTCCGATCTCCTACAGCCCAAATTGCCCCAAGGTCTCAGAGCAAGTACTCAGGTGCAATTCTGAACGTGGCTACCAGACACGCCACTACGAACGTAAAATGACTTTTCAAACCATTCACACATTCCCCGGCAAGATTCTAAAGGTAAAACCCAGGAGAATTAAGTTATAACAATTTTCAGCACACCTACTTTCATACACATCTAGTTATTTCCTGTAGACCTTCCTAGAATAGCTCTGGTCACACTGGGGTGCCTCCACAGTGAGAAAACCAAGGGAAACAGGGCAGCCCCTCACACAGGGTTGGACTGGGGAAGCCAAGTAAGACTGTGATATGCAAAGATACTTCAATGAGGCCAAAAGACTCCCAACAGAAAAGAACCCAGAGCTCCCAGAACCAGTCATTCCTACCCAGGAAGGCTGCTCTAGATCCTAGACCCAGGGAGTTATTACAACCAGCTTCCCTAAGGGCTTTTCAGTTTCTGGATACAAAACTAGCATTTTGGCTTTACTTGTCGAGGTCATAGGAATGTGGTTAATGTGAACAGGGTCCAAGAAATGAAACCCTTTAAGAATCTAAATTGAGTTTCTCAACCTGCCGGACTAACATGCAGCAAGCTAAGGAAGGCATCCCAGGTGGATTTCCTGCAAGCCAGCTGCATGGCTTCCCAGGGACAACAAGCCACTGGCTGTGGGGAAGGCACACCTCCAGCTCGGAATACACCACAGCCAGGCTTCTAAAACCAGAGTCATAAAGGATTCTAATGTTGTTCCTTACACATACGGTGACGGGGAGGAGAAAAAATTCTTCACAAAAGTGGTCTCCTTATGCTGTTTCATTCCAAGTGTTTTGTTAGGTACACAAATTTAACTAACCAACAAAGTACTTAAGTACCTACCAACTATTCCAGACGCTTTTCTGGGAAAAAGGAAAACAAGAATTGTCTAAACAATCTCTTCCTCAAAGCCGCGGGGCTGGAACTTAAAATGGTAAGTCAAGAATGGACTTTTTCTTGGCTCCCCCACTCCTATCTCCAGAGCCCAGAACATCCTCCCACGCATGAGGAGATAAGACTCACCATGTCGGACATGCCAGGCCCCAGGAGGTCGCACTGCTCCTTGGCATGGTTCACCAAGGCCTCCACAAAGGTGGCGTTGTTCCTGACAGCATTCTGGATGTCAGTCACCATCTGGATACAGTCCTGGCAAACGTCCCCACCAGCCTACAGAGATAGGGGTTGATGGGCAGTTGGGAGTGGGTGTCAGGCTGCAAACACTGCATGCTACTATGATAAGTAAGAGGATTCAAATTCCCAAGGAACTGTCCTATGTGTTCACGACCACAGCACCAGGCAGTGACTTCCTGAACAGTTGTGGGTTTTTAAAAGTTCTTTTTTTTTTTTTTTTTTTTAAGTAATGTCTACAAGTCTACAACCAATGTGGGACTCGAACTCACAAACCCCGAGATCAAGAGCAGTACGCTCCACCCAACTGAGCCAGCCTGGCACTCCAGCTCTGTGTTTCTACAAGCTCTGAAATTATCAACAGGCTTAGAATCAATTGCACATTGATTTCAATCAAATTTCATTGGAACAGAGAGGAAGGCTTGGCATACTTTAAATATCCCCAATCCCTCAGAACCTCCATGACACAACCGTTTGAAAGGTGGCTGTCTTGCTGCAGATCAAATGAAGGAGTATGTCCCCAGCTAGAGAACACACACGTCCCGCCCCTCTCAGGGCTCCTCTCCCAGTCAGCAGGGCGGGCCCCTTAGACAGGGCCTCCTGTCTCACCTGGGGCTGGGGCTCGCTGCGGGGGCCGTCCTGAGGGTAGAGGAGGAGAGGGATGTTGGCCATGAAGGGAGCCACCACCTCAGCCGCATCCAGTTCCGGGATCTTGTTGGCCTCCAGCTGTTTCTGGTGATTCAGTTCTGCCAGATGCTTCTGAAGGGACTCGCAGAGGTTGAGGGCGGAGCACACTTCCCCAGGGTGGCTCTGTGAGGAAAGCCGTCAGTCAGCTGGAAATGTCTCCCCAGAGGAAGACAAAACTGCCACCTGGTGCCGGAGTCCTGTCCTCACCTAGGGAACTGGTTCACACCCACACACCCCACTCACAGGTGTGTCAAACCACTGCTCCCCTCCCCATCCCCACATTAGCAAATGGCCCCCCGGCCCCCCCAGCAGCTCCAGCCAGCAACCCGGAGGGCATGCCTCACTCCTCCCCGTCCCTCCTCTCAGCAGGTCCAGTCCCTTTCTCCTCTGAGACAGAATGCACCTCTGTCCACCTTCTCTGACCTCTCACACCAGACTGTCCCGCCAGCCTCCCTGCTTCCAACTCCCAACCGGTGGGACCCAGACCAAACCCTTTAAAGAGGCACCTATGACCGTGTCACACCTCTGCCTCTCCTTGAACTTCCCAAGGGCTTCCTACTGCACTTGCAGTCCTTAAATAGAGCCTAAAAGGCCTCGTACCGTGTGACCCCTGCCATCCTCACAGAAACCTTGGTCCGGTCTCAGGACCCTTCCACCCCTCTGGGCCTATTTTTTGAGCACCTCTTCTTTCTTAGGGTCTTTCCAAATACCACAGACCCGGCTCCTTGTTTGCTGCTGAAAATCCAACAGGAAGCACATGGTGTATGCAGAGTGGATGCTTATTTGAATGAAAGCAGAGCCCACTAGGACATTCCCTGAATTACTCTTTGGGATAAAAATCACAGAAATGAAATGAATTGCATACTCAAAGTGAGAGCTGAAGATCTGACACAAGTTACCAATGGGCACACATCAGTGTGACCAGTTTACAATTCCTTCAGTACTCTGCAAGTTCCCATTTCCTGCACCCATCCCAACCCTTGAAAGTTACAAGCAGAGTGTTCCACTGGGCCCAAGCCCTCTTGGAAGTCAGAACAGTAGGAACAAGCTAGGGGCAAATCCATGAAAAGACTTTCCACTCTAACCACTCTATTCTGGCCTGGCACCTCCCCAGGCCCCGGAAGTGCCCTCACGACTCTACTCTCCACCATGTACCATCTGTCCTTTAATCATGTCCAGGATGACTGGGAGGTAGGTGTCGACCATCTCCTTGCACGAGGCAGACAAGTTCGGGTTAGGCAGCCAGTCACAGGTCTTCTCCAAATACACGAGGATCTCTTGCTAAAGGGAAACAGACAGGGTCCAGGTCAGGATGTGCATCTGCTCTGCAGATGGCTTCGAGCACAGCTGCCCTCCCCACGCCCCACCCCCAGGAAACGGCAGCTTCAGGGAAGGGGAAGAGCCTTGGGAGAGGGCCAGCGGGCAGCCGTAGCTCCATCAGACAAACAGGCCAAGAGCAAACACCCCTCAAAATACAACCGCCTTGACCTGCAGTCTCCTGAGCACAGGGACTTCTAACCAGAGATGGCCAAAACAGACCTACAGGTAGCGACCAGCAATACAAAAGTTCCCATCAAGCCTGGGCGTTGAACACCTAGGCCGCCGGGGTCAGCAAGCTAGAGCCCACAGTCTGTTTCCATATAGCCTGTAGCTAAGGATGGTTTTTTCACATTTTTAAGGGATGAGGGTTGGGGGAAAAAGAAAAAAACTACGTTACAAAAGTTATGTGGCTCACAAGACCTAAACTACTTCCCACCCGGGCTTTGACCACTCCTTGTTAGACCCCCAAAACCACACAGCTCTTTTAGGAAGTGGGTGCACACGGTCACTGCTCACACTGCTCACACATACTCATGGCAGCTCACCTCGGTGGCATTGTTTTTCAGCATGTCCCCAGCTGCAGTGATGACATCTTTGCATATATCGCAGGGAAGGGATTTCTAGGAGAAAAGAACACAAGGGAGAGAGCCGTATTTGTAGGCTGTAACTCACACCCGACACAGCTGGAAAGTCCCCTGGGCCTCCGTCCTATTAGATCTAACCAGGGACATCTGACATACTGGCACATCCGGGTCCCCAGCCTAGATGAGAAGCATAGGGACGCCCCAGGTCAAGGATCAGGCGGGACTGACCAGAATACTCCGTGCTTCTACAGGAGAAACACCCTTTTCCTGTACCCTCCACCCCTCAGTACCTTACTCAGCACACCTGGCACCGGCCAAATCGCATTATTATTGCTCACAACAGCTCTGGAAGGAAACTGAGGCTCGGGAAGGTGAAAATAGCAGCAGCAGAAATCAGACAAAACCAGTCACCTGGGGTCAATATCATTTACACAGAGTAAAAGGGGGTGGAGCAGAGAAGCCCAGCCAGACGCCGGCTCGATCCTGGCGCTCGATCTACCTTCCACCTCCCAGGCGCTGCTACACTCAAGTGGAAGCCACATTGCCAGCCCAGACCTTAGAAGCATCACACTGGTCTTCTGATAAGCCTGGGCACCTAGGGCCTCACCTGGCCCAGGACACAGAACTTCTAGTTGGTTCTCAAAGGCTGTGAGGAGCTTCCTTCTCAATTGAAGCCAACTGATTTTCAACCCAGGAAGAGGGAAGGAACTAACATATCTGGGTGAGATGAAGAAACACCTGGGATCTTAGCCATATTTTAAAGGAATCAGTTTGAACCTCTGGACGTAAGGCTAATCCCGTGCATGGGGCCATCCAAGAGAGACTAAGGCACCCAGGAGATGGTCCTAGCAAAAGAGAAAGAAGCTAAAGTCCTCCCTTGACACACTGGATTTGAAAAGAGGGAGCCGTATTAAAAACAAGAGAAGTAAAACAGAAACCAAATCAAAAAGTAATTTTGGCCACAGAGGATAGTGTTCCCGTGAATTTAGAAACTGTTTCTAAAGGGTGATGGGCATGGAGGAGGGCACTTGTTGGGATGAGCACTGGGTGTCATATGGAAACCAACTTGACCAACTTATATTTAAAAAATAATTTTAAAAAACTATTTCTCGAAGAACGGTGTTTTTAATTGTACTTCTCTTAATGAAGCAGCACTAGAGGCCATTGATAACGAGTTTTAAACGTGGAACTCCACGCAGTCCAACGTGGCCTGCACCGCAGGAGGTGCCTCAGGCACACTGTGTGGCCAGCAAAGCCCGGGCGTCTCCGAGGGGGCTCGTGTCCCACCAAGATTGCACCTGCACTCTGGCATCTCAGAGCATGCCCTGTGCGAGGGGCCCCACGGTCAGACGCTATACTTAACAGCAGTTAGATGGAAACCCCGTGGCACTGTGCTCGCTTCAGCAGCACACATACTAAAACTGGAATGATGCAAAGATTAGCACGGCCCCTGCACAAGATGACACGCAAATTCATGAAGCATTCCATATTTTTAAAAAAAAAAAAAAAAGGGAGCAAAAAATCTATTTGTTGAAGAAATTACTATGATAATGGAAATACTCTACAATTTTCAGGATCCAATACAGAAGCTAACCCCATGTGACTACCAAGCACCAGAAAAGTGGCTAGCGCAGATGAAACACTGCATTTGTAATTAATTATTTTTAAATGTTTTATTTGTTTTTGAGAGAGAAAGAGAGCTCACATGTGAGCAAGGGAGGGGCAGAGAAAGAGGGAGACAGAGGATCTAAAGCAGGCTCCATTGACAGCTGACAGCAGCGAGCCCAATGCAGGACTCGAACTCACAAAACACAAGATCATGCCCTGAGCTAAAGTCAGACACTCAACTGACCGAGCCACCCAGGCACCCCTGAAATTTTAATTTAAACCTAAATCATCATACATGACTAATGTCTACCTTATTGAATGCACAAGTGAAATGCAACACTTTCCAGTATGAAGAAGTTGAAATGCAGAAATAACTTATCCACAGCAAAGCTAGCAGAAACAACACCCCATCTTGTTTATGAGCCTGATGTCCACTCTTCCTTTAAACACAGAAGTACTTACTTGAACTCTCCTAAGGATAAGAGTATACTGCATATATACATATACAAAATGGATTTTTGAAATGACCCACAGACTCAAGGATAAGCATGTTAGCTAATGCTGTGGTGGCAATCATGTTGCAATATAAATGTATCTAATCAGCACATTGTGCCCCTTATACTTACACAATGTTGTATGTCAAATACCTCAAAAAGCTAGGGAAACTTTAATTTAAGCAGGATAAAAATAAACTGAATTGTCTCCCTCTCTCACTCTCTCTCTCTCTCTCTCTCACACACACACACACACACACACACACACCCTTACACAATGTTGTATGTCAATTACCTCAAAAAGCTAGGGGAAACTTTTTTAATTTAAGCAGGATAAAAATAAACTGAATTGTCTCCCTCTCCCTCTCTCTCTCTCGCTTTCTCTCTCTCTCTCACACACACACACACACACACACACACACACCCAGCAGATTCTTTTCCAGTTTGGCTATGGCTAAAAATAAAAACCTACTAGGCTCCAGGGTCTCAATCTGTGATCTGCCTGTCTGAGAGAGGCAGAGAGAGAGAAAATACCAAAAAGGGGGGAAGGATTTCAGAAGCTCAGCACTGACTTATTTGGGTGACCACGGATGGAGCTGTGTCCGGGGCGGCCATGCAGGGCCCGGAAGCCAAGCCGGCCGGCGCCTCGTCGCCAGCGGCCACATGGGGCGCACGCAGAGGCCCAGAAGGCGGCTCGGGACGCACATCCTTCTCGCCACCACTAGCCGACTGAGTGACCTGGGGGAGCAGAACCTAAACCTCCCTGAGAGTCGCCTCCACTGTGCTGAAGAGGGCGGCCGCGCACATGCAGAGATGGAGAAAGGCGGCCACGGCACTCACCACCGTCGGCTTGTTCCAGACGGTCTGCAGGCAGTGCTTCACAGCCCCACACTCGGCCGCCGTCCGCACGTTCTGGCACCACACCGCCGAGCCCCTGGTGCATTCCTTCAGCCCCAGGACAGGGCCGGCTAGAGCTAAAAGACACAGCAGCATGATGAGAAGGTGGCCTCCCTCTCGCCCCTACCCACGGCCAAGGGCCAGCCCGGGCACGGAGATGGATGGCGGCTCGGCCCCTCACCCCGCCGCAGGGCCCGGCAGACCGTATGGCACCACCAGGTCCAGGCAGGACACTGTGTGACCATCTACGTCAGGCTAAGTCACAGGGCGGGGTGGAGACTGATTTATCTGGTTTGCTTTTATCCTCTCACACGATTTTATCTTTATTTATTTTTGAGAGAGAGCAAGCAAGCACACAAGCAGGGGAGGGGCAGAGAGGGAGGGAGACACAGAATCCAAAGCAGGCTCCAGACTCTGAACTGTCAGCACCGAGCCCCGCACAGGGCTCAAACTCACGAGCCATAAGATCATGCCCTGAGCCAAAATCAGATGCTCAACTGACTAAGCCACTCAGGCACCTCTCCTCTCAAACTATTTTTAAACAGCATCAGGCTTTTTAATCTTTATAACCTAAAATTTTTTCCATGAAGTAATAAAAGAAATCACAGGATTTAATTATAGAAGGAAATACAGAATGGGGCACCCGGGTGGCTCGGTCAGTTAAGCATCCGACTTTGGCTCAGGTCATGATCTCACTGTTTGTGGGTTTGGGCCCCGCATCGGGCTCTGTGTGGACAGCTCAGAGCCTGGAGCCTCCTTCAGACTGTGTCTGTCTCTCTCTCTCTGCACCCCACTGTGCTCTCTCAAAAAAAAAAAAAAAAAAATTAAAAAATACAGAATGAAAAACTTTTTTAATCTATAAAGAAAATAAGATTCGTATCCTTATTACAAAAAACAATGATTCTTAATGTTATAGAAAAAGGGCTCTTTTATAAACCTAACTTTGTGCATATTTGCACATAAACAAGTTTACTAATGAAGAAAACTACATAATCCACTTTGGTATCACACAGTGAACATGTGTGCACTCAAAACCAGGTGCACAAAACAACATTGCTTCTGCTGTGGTAATGAAAAAATCGCTGAGGCAGGAGTCACATGCACAGAAATGAGATTAGGGGAAAACGCAAGAAAAGTACATCATCACCCAGGACCAAAGAAATGCAGGCTACAGAAGGAAGGCACCATATTTTTATTTTTTTTTTAATTAACATTAAATGTTTTAATGTTACTTGAAACAGAATTCTGACAAATGCCAAACATTAAAAAATTGTAAAAAAGGTAAACTGAGCTTTGGTACTGTGTTCAGAAATACTTTCTCTTAACGCAGATAACAGATTTGTAGGTCAAGAGTAAAATCTTTCTCAAATGTATTAACATAAATTACTGAAATAGTAAGGAAGGCACCATATTTTAAAAGTTAAATCAGCCAATGGGGAAAAAGTGGCAGTTTCTAGGGCCGCCTGGGTCGCTCAGTCGGTTACACATCCGACTTCAGCTCAGGTCATGATCTCGCAGTTTGTGAGTTCAAGCCCCGCATCAGGCTCTGTGCTGTCAGCTCAGAGCCTAGAGCCTGCTTCCGATTCTGTGTCTCCCTCTCTCTGCCCCTTCTCCACACATGCTCTGTCTCAAAAATGAATAAACGTTAAAGAAATTTAAAAAAAAAAAAAGTAACACATTTGTAGTAAAAGATGCATTTGTAAGGCTAAGTGTGACTGGTAAGGACTTCTTAGTAACGTATTTCAAAAACTGGGGGCAAAAAGTCCCTCTCCAAAAAGTAATCCACTTCTAGAAATACATTTTAAGGATATACAGCAATCCAAGAGGCAAAATAGGATATGCATAAATATATTTATTAAATGTAATTCACATTACTAAAAGAGATAATCTGAAAAGATTATGTGGCTGTTAAATATAAAAATGATATATCAAAAAGGAAAAATAAGAATACCTATGTTTCTTAAAGCAGGGCTACAGTAACCTTCACTTTGGAAGGTCACCTCTACCAACCAATCAGCTAAAAAACAAGTCTACACAAAGATGCATGAAGGTGCAGGAGGCCGACTCGGCAAACACAGGAAACACATAGCCAGGACTGAGGAGGCAATCCCAGAACAACCTACAAAATACATTGAGAACCTCAGGGGTCATGCGGCACTTTGCTTCCATCTGTGAGCCCAATGAGAAGGCACGGTAATTCTGCAGGCATGTAACACACAGTACACAAAGAATGTAGGTTGGTAGGTACTCTCCCTCCCGGGGACAATGAAGTGCTGTTATTACTAGCTTTTCAACCAAAGCTGTAGTCCACAAACTAGTCACACAAAGACTGAGTCACAGGTCCCCAAAAAGTTCAAGCCAGATTATCTGCACCCTTTCAGATACCAGCAACTGAATGATGAATCTCTTGCCCAGGTTATAGCCTTCAACGCCTCCTGGTGGCATAAATCACATCCATCACTAGGTGATGAACTCAACTGAACTAGCCACATTCCAAAAGCCACTGGCTTGGACTCTGGTTTCCATAGGAAAACATGCACCAGATTCAAAACAGTACACGCTAATCCTCAGATGGTTCACAAACGTTTAGTACCTATAATGTAGCCAAGCTAGGCTGAGGCAGCCCTCAGCTGTAGGTCTGGGAACTAGCTGTGTCACAAGGGTCAGGGCTCTGAGAAGTGTGGCAGTCAGAGACAGCACACGTAGCCCAGCAGGTCCCAGCAGAACCTCCCATGCTCCTTCCAGGCACTGGGCCCTGGGGAATCCTGAAAGGCACCCAAGATAGACAAACTGGTTCTACCTCTAACTGGGAGAAAAGAGACGGAAAAATAACAGGAAGCTACAAAATGAGCCTCTAGGCAAAGGAATGCACAGTGATACACAGGCAGGCCAGAAAGAGGTTGGACATCAGCACGCCAGAGCCAGACAGGACCGAGATAGGCTAGGCCAGCGAGCAGCCCTCCCTACAGAAGCCCTGACCACCACCCTCCATTCTCAAAACCCAGTCAGTAGAACTAGGGGGTTTTCTCCAATCATCCCAGCCAGGGCTTGACTACCGCCAAAATGTATCAGGCTTCAAGAAAGGAATGCACTATCACAGCCCCAAGAGGCAAGAACCCTTTATGGCTTCTTTATTCCTTCTAGGAACCTGGAACAGTAACCATTTGCCAAGATAACTCTGTTACCAGCTTTGACCAAACTGTTCTGGACAGAAAAACAGCCTCGGGCAGCTGGTTATCTGAGATTGGTCCAGCTAACAAAAACCCAATCTCAACAGGTACTCTCACTCAGTGGCCCACCTCAGGGCTTTCAGAAGTAAAAGGTATGCACTGGTACGCTCCCCAAACAGGTAGGCCTATCAAGCCATCAAAATCACACCTAAAAAAAGATTCGATGGACATAGAGAAATGAAACGCAACTCCCAACTCCTAGGAATTAAATTCTCAGTAAGACATTCCCATGTACCTCCAACATAAAGCCCAATTTTTTAAAAACGCAAATTATAAATATGGTCTGTGGTATACAACAAAGCTGATGTCCTAAAATGACCCAGTGTATGCTCACAACCGTGTGAGCTCAGGATGGCAGGTGCAGGTGATGCCGATGCCCGTGAGCCACCTGCCAAGGTCCGGGTGCTTATTTCAGGAGCTGGTCCCCTGTGAGCGAACCAAACGGTGGGTCACAACACTTGTGGGACAGAAGTCCTTTTCCCGGAAAATGCATCTGTATTTCAGGGAGCTCTCAGGCCATCCACCTGTCCGGGGATGCCAGCTGTGGACGGGAGGCTATGAACACAAGCCAGGTTTTCTCTACCCCAGCAGCGAAACAACAAAGCCGAAGGCAGGTCCATCAGACTCCTCTGCCTGGGGGTACAGCGCGCTCGGGTAGAGGAACAAAATGGGCGGACAGGCTCTGGGCCCCTACGCGAGAGGTATGGACACCCAAAGTGGGAAACAAAATACAGCAACACAAGGAATGAGAGCCCTGGGGCAGCAAAAGTACTAACCCGCCTGGGGAGCGGGAGGAGGCCTCTCCACAAAGAAATGTGAAGGGGCCCCAGACAGAGGGAGATACAAAAGACTGGCTGAGAGGGGGAAGGGGGATTCCCGAACATTCCAAGGGAGAGAACTCTCCTTTGTCTTTTCAGAAGCCAGCCCGTGGAGACAGACCTCAGGCGGCTCGCCCGCGCCTAGGTGAAAGCCCACGATGTGGGCCACGGCTCCAGCCAGTGTCTTAACCAGGCGCCGTGTGGCAGAACCGAAAAGGAGGTGGGAGATTCAGACGATGGGGCACCTCGCCGGAATGGAAGGCTATTCCCAATCTTCCAAGTAAGAAGTGAAGGCAGCAGGGCTGAGAGAGAAGCCAACAGAAAGATCCCAAAAGGACAGCTATGGAGAGGACACGCCGTGTAAAACTTAGACGCGAACAGCACAAGGAGGGAGGTGGCGGTCAGATGCCGCAGCCGCGGGCGCACTGACCGGCGGCGGGGCTCAGGCCCCAGGAAGGCAGAACACAGCTGTGTGTTCTGCTTCCCAGGAGAGGGTGACAAGTATGGCAGGTCAGGAGGCGGGGGCACGTGACACCACTCGAGTCCCCTAGAAGGCTGCAGGTGTTCAGCTGGGAGACGGTTTCCAGGAAACAGTCATGTTCATAGGGAAAGGCCAGCTATCACATGGTAGCGGATCTGCTCTGTGTGCTTTCAGACCCAGACCTCAGAGCAATGGGTAGAGGTTAAGAGAAGCAGACCACAGCTCGAGGTAGGGGAAGGGAATGGGGAGCCTCGTTGGGTGAGGACCTGTCCAAAAGCAGAAGCAACCAAGCAGAAACCAAATACCCAACCTACAAGGAATTCCGTATAAGAAAAATTCTGAGTGCTGAACAGGGACAAGTCCTTTCAGGGCTACACATCTTCACTCCTGTAAGAATGAGGCAAATAACACTTTCAGTGTGTATACACAAGCAATATATCACCTTAAACCGCTTTCTGATGTTATTTCTCAAAACATGTTCCCAGCAAAGCCTTCATCTCTATTCTCATTCTCCCACACTCTGCTCCCAAATACCAAGTTTCTTCTCTACACCTAGGTTTTTTGTTGTTGTTTTTAATGTTTGAGAGTGAGACAGACTGTGAGCAGGGGAAGGGCAGAGAGAGAGAGAGGGAGACACAGAATCTGAAGAAGGCTCCAGGCTCTGAGCTGTCAGCACAGAGTCCCACTCGGGGCTCAAACTCACAGACCGTGAGATCAGCGTGAGCCGAAGTCGGCACTGAACCCACTGAGCCACCCCAGCGCCCCCAAACTCTCTCCTCCTGAGGCAATATGCTGAACTCTAAGAAAGTTCTCAGAATGTGTGCCTGGCCTCCTGAAGGGTTCTGATTATAAATATATCATATTAAGACACAAACACTCCTCAGGGCAAACCAAGCACTAAACCTCTCTCAGCTCCAAGGCCTGGCATTTGAGCCCCCAAAGACAAAAGGCTGGTAAACTGATATTAGAGAAATTATCACTTCAGAGAGACTAAAATCCCACAGGCAAGTTTCATTTTATTAAGGAAAGACAGGCTTTGATTTGTTTTAAGACACAAAACTTCCATTGTATTTTCTTAGCAAAGAGATGGGTGTTCCCTTTTTACTCCCCAGGCCTAGAAGAAAATAGACACATTCTAAACAACTCCACATGGAGGTCACTTATAAAAAAAGGCTACAATGGAATTTTACTGTACTGAGAATGGCTGCCGTGAGCTACACCAGAAACGGGCTTTGTGGCAGCTGTAGAGTCTCATCAGAAAAAGCTTTGGTGGGCCTGGGAGGCAGGGAAAGAGAACTCACCAGAGCCATGTGTTTTAGGTGTGATGGCTTCTTACAAAAAAACTAAATCTTGAGCTTAGAAAGTGTGACCTCTAAGGTAACTGACGTCCCCGTTTAAATTAAATGATTTTCAAACGTCAGATACTGAAAACAAGATCCGCCTCAAGTACCACTCAAATGACCTTCAGCAAATCCCTGTCCTGAGCTCGTTCGTCTATACAATGAAGATGCAACTACTGGAGTCACTGGATTGTTGCTGAGAATCTAGATGGCATCATTATGCATTCTCAACTACCGGCATACATCTCCCAGGCATCATGCCTTCACCACCATCTCTCTGGCGTTTTATTTTATCCACATATCTCAACTCCCCTACCACACTGGCTTTGAAATCAGTCAAGGGTTCAGATCACGGCTCCACCAATTCTAGTCAGGTGACCTTAAGCCCTCAGTCTTCCAATCTGCAAAATGGGCCTACTGCTAGTACTCCTGGGAGTCTGTAAAAATTAACCAATAACTGTAAAATAAGGAGCTGGCATGCTATAAACATCACCATCATCATCACCTATAGTAGCAACAGCAGGGCCTTCCTCAGATCCACTACCTTGCCCAATATAGTTGCTCCCGCAGATAGCAGATAGCAGAATCCAGCCTTTCTGTTGGTTTGCTCTGCATTTCATCAAGTAATTAACTGGCAGCTCAAAGGCTTAAAGAGCTGTATCCCAAAACCTCAGAAGCTGTTGGGCAGTCAGTCACAGAGTGAAACAGGCTGCACTATAAGCAGCCCAGGAGTTGATACTATGTACGGAGGTGCTAAAAAAAAAAGTGTTGCATGAGCAGGAATGAGAGGTGCCCAGCAAGGCACTAAAAATACCACAGATGAGGGGATTTCAGCTCTGGTCATGATCTCACAGTTCCTGGGATCAAGCCCCATGATGGGCGTGGAACCTGCTTAAGATTCTCTCTCCCTCTCTCTGTGCCACTCCCCTGCTCACACTCTCAAATAAGTAAATAAATAAATAAATGATAAAATTTTTAAAAAATAAAAATTCGACAGATGAAATGCTCTTAGTAATTCATGACTCTGGAGCTACAGGCTAATTTTCCTGCAATCCTGATATAGCTGCCATAGTTCGAATTATTTCTGAAACCCATTTTCTATAGAAAAGCCCCTTTAAGGGGCACCTGGGTGGCTCAGTCGGTTAGGGTCCGACTTCGGCTCAGGTCATAATCTCACAGCTAGTGGGTTCAAACGCCACATCAGGCTCTCTGTCGTCAGCACAGCGCCCGCTTCAGATTCTCGGTCTCCCTCTCTCTCTGCCCCTCCCCCACTCATTTAAAAAAAGAAATAAAGGAAAGCACCCTTAAAACCTGTCCTTTTCTGGAAGGGTGAGGAGGCATTAAGACAACATGATCGCTGCCCTTGGGGGGATTGGGGGGTGTCTACTAAAGCCAAGACCTGGACAAGTACTTTTGCCACAATTATCTCCAAAACATTTGGGAGGGGGGAGGACAAGAGCACCCCTTTCTCAGGAATTCTGTGAAAATCAATGAGAAAGTAGAGAAAGGACCAAGGGTGCCCAGCACCCACAAAGCTCAGTCCACTGTACACATAACTGTTAATGATGGACTTGAGGGGAAGCACCACCAACAGAAGGCATGCACGTTCTAATTTTTTTTAATTTTAATGTTTTTATTTATTTCTGAAAGAGAGAGAGAGAAACAGCATGAGCAGGGAAGGGTCAGAGACAGAGGGAGACACAGAATCCGAAGAGGCTCCAGGCTCCGAGCTAGCTGTCAGCACAGAGCCTGATGTGGGGCTCGAACCCACGAACCATGAGATCAACCTGAGCTGAAGTCGGATGCTTAACTAACTGAGCCACCCAGGTGCCCCTCTAATTTTTATACTGTGGTACATTTTCTCCCAGGTTACCTTCAAAGGCAGAAAAAAGCAGAAACCACCAGTTTCAGGGAACTATCACCGTCCAATGTGGCAGAAACTGAAACTATATTCCATCAGGTTAATGAGATTCAAACTATCAGGAAGTTTAAAGCTTGTTTTTCAAATACCTGTGTCTCCCAAATCAACTGTTGTTTCTTTTCAGACGCACCAACAAATCCACCAGCGATCCCTGCAGAGGCCGGGGCTGAAGGTCACTGATCATCAGGTTTTAGCCAATGGAACAAGCAAGGGCCTGCATTCCTTACCTGAGATAAGGAGCCCAGGACCTCATCCAGGTTATACGGAATCTTGGAGCATGCACATAGCCCCCCTCCTTGTCCTAAGAGGACCTCCTGATGTCAGGACCCCAATTTTGCCTCATTTTAATTTTTTGTCTCCACTCTGAAATGAACATGGGAAATATTTATGTTTGCTCAGTGCACACGCTCCATCTTTCCTCATGAATAGTCGTTAAGTTTCCCTGCCCCTTCATCTATATATATATGTAATCTCAACCCCTATAATTATAAACGAATTTGTTCTCTGCCCCTTCTTGAGAGGCGGATTTGGGGGCTGCCCTCCCATCTCCTCGGTTGGCTGGCTCTCAAACGAACCCTTCCCTTGCTACACACCTGAGGTCTCAGTGATTGGCTCTGAAGCATATGCAATAGATGAACTTGGCTTTGGTTACAAGACCACAAATTACTCCTTATATCCATTCTCCATTCCTTCCAGAGGACCAGAACTACAGTTAGTTACACACATGCCTGTCAAGATTTAAAAACTACATTTCCCAGTCTGCCTGGTGGCAGGATCTGGCCATAAAATCACATTCTGGCTAGTGTGATGTCAGTAGAAGTATCACACCTTCAAAGACAAGTGTGATGGCTGGATCTTTAGCACTTGTGAAGGACCATGAAGGGGAAGTCTCAGTTCTTCTGGAAGCAGAACCAGCGCACTGCCTGGTTCCTGAACTGCGAAGGGTAGGGACAGTTCTATCATATTAAGCCACTATTACTCTAGCTCTCTGTTGTCTGCAGTCAAACCTAAGCCTAACTAAATACGAACTTAATCATCTATCTCACTCACCAGAATAGTCCCCAAATAACAAGTCTTATATGGCTTACCTCCACTGAGGATATTTAAAAGCCCACATACACAATGTAATTACCAAAGATTTTCAAAAACAGTCTCAGAATGAAGGGGACAACCTTTCCTAGAAGGTGTATCTTATATGCTCTAGGTGTTAAAACAATCAGCCTTAGTATTTTAGCCATTGTTCTTCCTTGTAAATATCTTAAGTAACACATACTAAATACTGTTTGGAGTCTAGCTGCCAAAAAAAGGATAACAGAAAATACGAGCAGCTTCCCAGCACCAATAATCAGTGCATACATTCCACAGGGCAATGGATCTGCTGCCTGGGTAACTTAACACCATGGCAACAGGCTGGCTGCTAGGAAACCAAGAAAGGCTAACCCCAGGAGGGCCGGCATCTACCACAGGTTCTCTCCATTCAGACATTTCTCAGAAGAATTCATGCACTTAGATCCCCTCAGAGCAGGACACAAAGCAGGGCACTCAACACTGACTACTCACTCCAGCCAAAGGCTGCTGTCACAAATACCTTCTACGGCAACGAGCACTTGCCTCTTCTTTATAGGATGCTGCTTTTGGAAAGATTCTGCAGAGAAGAATAAAAAACCACTGCCTATTTAATCATTCAGAATAGCTTATGCTCAGAGGGAGCCTGCCTTGATCTGAAGGAAGTAAGGTCCAAATATTCTTCTTATCACAGAAGAAATCCACGGCAATAAAGCTTTCAAGCTCGCCTGGCTGACATGCCATCACCTGTGGCCCCAATAAGCCATTATTTCTGTCACGTAGGACAAAGGTTCTTTCTTCCCTGCCTCTCCTCTCCCTCCTTACTTAGTTTTTCCCTCTTCTTGCCCCTTCACTTTCCTCGTGAGATCATTCCAGGACAAAAAAAACCCTGATCTCCATGGAGAAGGCAATAGAGACCTCAGGTACATCAGCTTGTGCAATGATAACTGAAACACTGAGGGACAAGAATGCAATCCTCTTAGATTGCACAAGAGTGATGCAAGTGGCAGAACTAATTTGGGGAAGAGAAACTCCTATCTAATTCCTTCAAGAGCGCTCCACTCCAACAAACTGCTAGCAAAGCGCTTCTTCCAAAGCGTCAATCTATCAGCTGATGATCAGAGATGAAATTAAATCACCTTAGATAAGACGCTGGCACCAAAGGACCGTGAAGAAATGAGCCCTGGCAGGACTGCCCAGGGTCCAGCCAGGTGAGCAGGTCCAAGCGGAGGTCAGTGGCACATGTCCACGACCCTGGGCCCGGCCCAGGTGCGCAGGAGTCCGGTCAGCCAGCTGGAACCTGGCAGGCCCCCTCAGCCCTGCGGCCAGGCCGGTGTGCTCGGAGAGGGCAGCAATCCCTACAACAGGCTGCAGGCAAGCCCCACTAGGAAGGAAATGCAGCCTGCAGGGCTTGTCCCACGTGATCGACTATAACACTGCAGATACAAGTAAGTGTGTCAACTATTAATGTAAGTTTGACTTACCTTAGTTAATACTTTATAGGAATCCACCCCCCCACACACACCCCGCTTAGTTCCAAGGACAAAAACCTAAACTTCAGACCATGGCACAGGTCAGAGCAGAACAGCAGAATGCCCCAGCCTTCTGATTTTGTTGCTCTCACCTCCGAGGGCTGTGGTGAGGATTAAATCAACGTTAAGCAAGAAGCACTTAGAAAAGTACTGGGGACACAATAAACTCTAAGTGTTAATCATGATGCCTGTAGTTCCTGCAAATCAGCTATTTCCATGAGTTCTCCAAGTATGGTCCAGAGAACCCTGAAGGTCCCGGAGATTTCCTCAGGGGGTCTGGGAGGTCAAAATTCTCATAACAGTAAAAATACTAAGGTGTTAGTTGCCTTTTTCCTTCAGTCACTCCCAAATGTGCAGTGGGGTTTTTCCAGAGGCATGCAGCACATGACACGGAAGCAGACTGAGAGCAGAAGCAGCAGAAAATCCTGAGAGGTGTTAAAAAAAAACACCGCCAAAGAATGTAACAAGCCATTCTCTCACTAAATGTCTGTGTTTAAGAAAAATTATTTTTCATTAAAGTTATATTAACATGTTATGGGTTTATCATTTCTAAAGGATTTTTTTTTTAGATCGTCAGCTTAATTTAGAAGATGGTAATATTGAACGATGGTAATATAGAAGATGGTTAATATGCAGCCCTCATAAACAAAAGCTCTCTGGGGTCCCTCAGTAACTCACATGTATACAGGGATACGGCGACCAAAAAGCTTCAGAGCCGCCATCACAAACAAACCATATCCACACCAGGAGGGGAAACAACTTCTCAAATTATGGCTGGTTCCCTTTTCAGATTTATCTCAAATCACAGCCACCACAGAGTACCTAAGTTCTGTTAACCGCAGAGTACCTAAGGTCTGTTAGGTTCCTGTGTCCCTACTGCCTGCACAATAGCCTCTAACAGGTTTGAGGGTCCCTCTAATGTGGACATAAACTCTTATAATGGTCAACACTTCACTTGAGCTCAAAGTCACTGATGATGTGTCAAGCCCTAGACACAAATTCTTAAAACTACTTTTGGTAAATAAAAGAAAAGGCTGTTTTTAATCGTGATAAAGACTTGTCACCATTAACATCGAAGTTTCAGGCACAGCAACCCTCCAGCGCCTCCTGAGCTGAAGCCTTCTTGACTTGCACCTCACACCACCATTTAGGGACGCTAAGCACCTATTATGGGCTAAGCACGGTCAAACGTGCTGCAGATACAGCAAGTGAGCAATAGGACAGAAAGACATACCACAGAGTGCCAGATGGTGGGGAGTGCTAGGAAGAGAAAGCCAAGTCAAAAGAACAAGACCAGAGCAGGACAGCACGTCCACGCAGACAGAGCAGTGAGGAATTCTCATAAGCCAACAAATGAGCAGACAGCCGAGTAGACGGAGGAAGCCACATGGATGGTCTCGGGAGGAAAATGTTCCAGACAGGTAGAACAAAAAATGCAAAGGTTCTGGGGCGCCTGGGTGGCTCAGTCAATTAAGCGTCTGACTTCGGCTCAGGTCATGATCTCACGGTTCGTGGGTTCGAGCTCCACATAAGGCTCTGTGCTGACAGCCAGCTCAAAGCCTGGAGCCTGCTTCAGACCTCTCTCTCTGACCCTCCCTTGCTCATGCTGTCTGTCTCTCTCTCTCTCTCTCAGAAATAAAAACATTTAAAAAACTTTTTAAAAAATGCAAAAGTTCTCAGCAGCAATAAGGCACCAGCGGCTGGACAGCAGCCTTGACCTGATGGGAGGAAGAGGGAGAAAGCTCTGAAAGGCAGCCGAGGACAGGGTGACCCGCAACCCTGCAAGACAAAACTTTGTGTTAATCCAGGCAAGGCAGGAAGCCCCACAACACACTGGTATCAATGCCTACACCTGCGCGACAGCACCCCCCCCACCACTGCTAAAGGACTTTTTTGTTTTTACTGTAATCAGTGACACCACAAACACTAGCCAGAAGAACTTTCTAGAGTATCTCCTTCAATCTTATTTATGAGATTTCCATTAATGTAAATAATTTCTTTTCAAAAGCAGCGTCTGCCCAAATGTGGCCAGGATTCAATTTTAAAATTCAGAAGTGTCATGAGGATTCATCTCACCTTTTCGGAAACAAAGATGTTCATCAACATGGTTAACAAAATGAACATACACAGGGTGCTCATTTAGTTAACCTAAATGAACCTAGGTGGCTTAGTCAGTTGAACATCTGACTCTTGATTTCAGCTCTAGGTCATGATCCTAACCACCTTGGGCACCTTGCTGTGCCTGAAGCTTGCTCTCTCTCCACCCCTCTCATCCACTCGCCACGCTCTGTTTAAAATAAAAATTAAAAAATAAATTGACGCATACATACAACAAAACCCTCTGTAAGGGAGGAAGAGGTTAAGACGACACAACTAACTCAGTCTGGTACTCTGGATTTGATCCTGAGGTTAGTGGGAACATTAGTAACGAACACAAAGTTTGCAGTGTAGATAACAACACTGTCCCAATGCTCACTCCTTACTTGTGACAAATGTGTAGTAGATAATATATTATTAACAGCAGGGGAAGCTGGGTGAAGAGTATGCAGGAACTCATTACACTATCTTTTTTAATGTTTCTATAAATCTCAAAATTTTTTTTAATGCTTATTTTTAAGACAGTGAGAGACAGAGTGCAAGCAAAGGAGGGGCAGAGAGAGGGAGACACAGAATCCGAAGCAGGCTCCAGGCTCTGAGCTGTCGGCACAGAGCCTGATGCGAGGCTTGAATCCACAAACCGTGAGATCATGACCTGAGCCGAAGTCAGAAGCTCAACTGACTGATCCACCCAGGTGCCCCTATAAATCTCAAATTATTGTGAAATTTAAAAAATAGGTCTTTCCATACTAGATGGAAATGCAAACCTATTTACTCTTCGTAAAACTGGCAAAAGTTTAAAGTCTGACAACATCAAATGTTATTGATGCAAATAAAACTACTACCAGGGGACTACAAATAGCCAAAATATTTGAGAGGAATTCGGCAATTCCTAGTTAAAGTAAAATATATATAGCCCACAAATCAGCAATTCCGGTCCTAGGAACATCTCCTAGAGAAATTTCTATCCATGTGCACAAGAACACTTATAGAAGCAGTTTAAGAGAAAAGCAAAACTAGAAATAATCTTTAAGTCTAGCAACAAAGTATGACATAAATGAAATACTATACTGTAGTGAAAATAAAAGACCCACACCTTATCAACATGAATGAACTTCACTTTCCAAAAAAAAAAAAAAATGACCCAAGAATACCCAGTACAGTACCATACATACTGGTGACAGTCATACTTACATGCATGAAAGGATAAAGGCCTACAGGGGAATGATAAACACCAAGCCCAAGAAGGTGGTTATTTACAAAGGGAGGAGGAATTTGTTAGGCCCTGTTTCTTAACCAAGTATTGCATACATGAGTGTTCATTCTAATTATTCTCCCATTTTTTTTTTCTTGGATGTCTACAATGTTCCACATGTGAAAAAGACCAAGCCAGTTACAGGTTTATTCATTTTTGTGTTTAAAAAAAAAAAGTGCTTACCTTTGTGTTAAAAATAAATAAATAAACAAGAAAGAAGTGGGGAAATCTCACACAGTCAACTATGTGTTGCTTTGGAAGGCTCCTAAAGGAGCTGGTACTAGGCTGTCTCTGGGGAAAGTCTGGGGGACACTGGTGGGACGGAAACGGATTTTTTACCCTCATTTTTCCACTATTGGACTTACCCGGTGTGTGCAGTGATTATCTAAACAGTTCGCCCCCACGTATGGATGGGGAAACCAGACAAGAGGACTTAAAACAGGGACGATGGCTGGGAACAACGGGCCTAGAGTATGAATACTCCAATTACCAAGATCGGGCCCCGATCTTCTGGACGGCTGAGAAAGGCTGATCTAGCTACACACCAAGTCTGGCTAACTATCATACAGATTCCCAGCCCCCTCTTAACTGCTGACTGCCTACCCTGTTTGTTTTCCTGACCCAGTAATTACATACAGCACACATATTTATAAGTCAATTTTGTCTTATTAAATTTAAAACATCCTTTGAAATGAAAGAAGCCAAGGGATACCACAAAACCAAGGGCAAAGGAGAGTCCCTTGTGCAGGTTCAACAAGGACACTGACAAACACAATATGGTTTTTACTCGTGGCATAGCAGCCGACCTTACAGGATGTACTAGCTACATCTTTCCATAACGTCCTAGCCTCACAGCAACCTTATTAGATGAGAATGATCAGTAACTGTACCTTGCAAATGGGGAAAGCACCACCGTGTAAGTAACTTGGTCAAGGTCATAGAGCTATCAGTGATGTAATAAAATCATTTTCCATGGTATTATCTCAGTCCCATTACAAATTCCATAAGAAAACATGGAATTTACACAGATTTTTTCCCAGCACACAAACTATTACCCAAGGACATAATCCTGGTTATTTTCTGGAATCTCATGGAACAAACCAAAAAGCAAAGCAACTCGTACTTCTGCAACGGCCCAATTCTTCATCCCCATCACTGTCTTTTTCACCATTAACTTAAAATTATTTAGGAAAAAAAAGGGGCAGGGTAACATCATTAGTATTCTCTTCTGTTGATTTAAAGAAAATCTATACCTTCCTTTCTCACGGCAGAACCAAATAAGAGGCAGAGAGCAAGGCTTCCAGTAATCTGGAATGCCCATGCTAAAAGACTGTTTCCAAAAGCCATGGCACACAGTGGCCCAAGTGGCATGGTCTTGGCTTAGGGAACTCCCCAGGCCTCAGCAGGTGCGTTCCCCAGCCAGCAGCGCCCTGTCCGGCCTCCCTCTTCCCCATCTAGTCAAGCCCCAGCCTGGCCAGTTTCACAAACCAAGAAAATGGAGGAACAAGTTCTCCTTCCCCTCATCTAGAAAAAGCCAGACCATTCAATCCAACTTGCAGAATGTACTGGACATGACTTGTCAAATACAATTAAAGCATTTAACAAATCCTTGATTGGTTAATACAAATAAACCCTTCATGAGTAACAGTATTTTCAGAGTAAAACTGATTATCGATTGAAAACTGAGAAATCGGATTTATCCACAATTCCTGTCAGGTGAGAACTGAAGTTCTGTTGATATTCGGCAGGTTGCACCACAAACTCATGTCTTGAATCATAAAAATGAGCTCTCAGATGAATATATGCGTATACCTAATACATTCTAACATCCCCAGAGAGCCTACCTGCCTTGGTGTTGGGAAACACCATTCACTTGGTCAGCCACCACCCAAGTGACACTAACAGGACACCTAAGCTCCACTGAGCACATTCCACACCCCAGGCACCGTGCCACATGCTGTACACCTGTCACCTCACTAACACTGGTCCTGCCTTTGTCCACCAAAGGAGTCAGCCAACAGCATGCCCTTACCATGATTTCATTTGCAAAAAGTTTAAAAACAGTTATTTTTCACATCTATGGTGCTGGAAGCTAACAAAGTCGTCTCTTTTGAGAAACAAGTGAAACAAGGTACTGAATGGGTGAGGCACAGGGGTTGCTAATGCTCTCTATCCCTGGACCTTGAGGGCTGCTTAAGGTGGTTATCGCTCTGCGGTAATTCATCTCATCAAGTTATACACATTACAGTGTGCATGTTTCTGGTATGCAAATTACAACCCATTAAGTTTGTAAAGGTAAGGATTGATAGCAGGCTACAGAAAGAGCAAGCAAGCACTGTCAAAGTGGTTAGATTAGATAGATGCTCTCCAATGCTCTCAGTGTATCATTACTTTATTAGGTGGGGGGAAAGGAGGGACCACTGGATGAGTCCAAAAACCTCAAAAGAAAGAAAGGGTCTCCGTCACCAGGTCATCATTAAAAGTACTGGATGACACTGAACTACAGTAGTGCCATGTTGGAATGGTAAGTTCTAAGCACCTCTCAGAGAGCAGAGGATGGCTGTGGTCACTACGCACCCTCATTAACAAACTCAGTACCTAAAGGCCAGGCAACAAGGTTAGAACAAGGCCTATAACTGCAACACGTTCCCATTTACTCAAGTGTTCAGGGAAGAGGGTCTCTTGGTTAACCACACTCCCAAATATACCAGAGGAGGATTTTACACTAAGAAACACGTCCCTTTCCAGTGCTTTGAATGATTCAGAACTCACAAAGGCCTTGTGAGGAGTGACTCACTGCCAGTACGAACTGTTTGATACTGAACAAAAAAAACTGTTCTCAATCAGAACATTTAGAGACTAGAATTTGTTTATTATGCAGATGGAGCAGCAAAC
Source organism: Crocuta crocuta (assembly GCF_008692635.1). Classification (NCBI taxonomy): domain Eukaryota; kingdom Metazoa; phylum Chordata; class Mammalia; order Carnivora; family Hyaenidae; genus Crocuta; species Crocuta crocuta. The sequence goes on along the minus strand of NW_027532406.1, from coordinate 4,220,246 downwards.
AGTATCAACCCCAGGGAGAAATATATTTTCTTCAGTGACTACAAAATCAAGTATCTTTCTTTGTAAGCAAATCACCTTTCACAACCTACAAGTAAAGCAAGTTTAAGAGCGTGGTTTAAGGTTAAGATACGTTCCTGGGAGGTGTTGAAAGCTAACAGAAGAAAAACATCTTAAATCTATTTCATCTGTATCTTATTTCTTCGGTTTTCCACCAACTCTGTCATCCATTTTATTAGTTTATCAAAATCTGAACAGCTGCATGATAGAATGGAAACTAACTCCTGATTACAGTTCACTAGAAACAGAAATTGAGGTTGGCCGTAAAGATCGGTTTTATTGCCTTTCAGTGTATTTCCTTCCCTTTCGGCTGTATTACCTGAAAAAACCCAGACGCAGGTTCCTCTCTGTATATAAATTAAAATCTGGCTGCATGACTACCAAACTAGAGAAGTTTGATAAATACTCAATCTCACTCATTTCCCTTTACTGTGATTTAAATGAGCAGGAGTTTGGAGCAAGAAAGGGCACAGTAACATGGGGAGGGCGGGACGCCTTCTAATTCCAGAAGGCAATGCAGCTGGTTCCCAAGTGTTGCCTTAATAGCCTGCAATGATTTTAATAACCATCAGTACTATTTAAGGGCAACAAACAAGTATAGGAATACTGCTGTGCACGGCTTCTCACGTACTTCCATTTTCCCCAAAATAAAGGCCGCTGCTAAAACGGGCCAGCGGCTGTGCAAGACATTTTAAAGGAGATGAAATGTGAACTTCATTGCAAGATCATCGGCACAAAACCCCGTATTATCTGATTCAAGATGTAGGAGCAAGAATAAAATATCTACGTAAAGATAAACATCTACATAGATAACATACTTATGTGCTTCCTGCAACTCCAACATTCTTAAAAACTGGGGCAGCTGAGACCAAGGGCCTAAATGTGTCCCAATGGATGGGGCTCAAGGCCATCTGGATCACGTGCACCCTGCCCAAGCACAACACAGGTGAAGGAGGGGTCACCCCCCAGGCCCACCCACAAACCTGAGGGGAGGCCCCGGGAGGCAACAACTCGAACCCCGAGAGAGATATACTTCTCCCATCCCGCCCGCCTAGCCCATTAGCCCCGACCCTCGGCCCAGAGCAGCGGGCCCGTGGGCTTCTAGAAGGCCTGTCTGCCAGCCGCCTCCCACAGCCCCTCCGCCGCCCCGCAGGTATCTGCGCTGCGCAAGCGCCTGCGCAGTGAGTGCCCCTTGTCAACCCGAACAGAGAGGAGGGCCGAGGCCGAGGAGACGGTCGCTCCGGAAGGGGTGGGCAGCGTTCTGCAGGGAACCCCTTCCCCAGACTGGTGAGGTTAAGGGGTGGTCTCAGGCCTTACCCGCGCCCAGGCAGCTGGCCAGGAGGAAGAGAGAGTACATGACGAAGCCCGACTCCGCAGTCTGCAATGCGGAGCGTCAGCTGATCTCAGCGGCTATAAACCTGCCCCGCCCCGAAGCTGCGCACTGCGCAGGCGCAGGCTCCGCCCCGGCCAGGCCTGCCTGAGCTCTGCCCACAGCCTGACTCAGCGCCGCTCAGGGCGCATGCGCGAACGGAGGGGGACAGGTGGGAGGGGTACGAAAAGGGGGAAGGGACGCGAGAGGGAAAAACATGTGATGGGAGGGAAGGGAGAGGTCGTCCAAAAAGAAAACTAGTTCTTGAATAAGTCAACATTAGGGGTTGTATGTGTATGTTTTTTTTGTTTTTTTTTTTATTTCTAGGAGAGAGAGAGCGTGAGCAGGGGAGGGTCAGAGAGAGAGGGAGATACAGACTCTGAAACAGGCTCCAGGCTCTGAGCTGGCAGTCAGCACAGAGCCCGACGCGGGGCTCGAACCCACGAACCGCGAGATCATGACCTAAGCGAAAGTCGGACGCTTAACCGACTGAGCCACCCAGGCGCCCCATGTATGTGTATGTTTTAAGCCCCACAATTTCTCAGTGAGATACTGTTTTCCATTACTATAGAAATTATGTAGAAATAATATTCTATTACTATTTCTATTCCATTTTTCAGGTGGAAATCCAGACTCGAAAAGGTTAATGACTTTAAGTTTTCAGGGTCATTATTCAAACCCAGCACCCCACCACATTGTCTCCTAAATGATGTGTGTATATTTACCTGGCTGGGGCTAGCGTGTGGCTTCATCCTACACCTTGATTTTCCCTCTCAACGTGTCATATCCACAATCTCTTCTCTTCATGACCCACAGACAGGTTTTCGGTATTAAATACAGTCCCTCCCGAAGTCGTACTATTGTTTGTCCTGCAGTTGACCGGGGTGGAGGGGAAGATGGGGGAAAATAAGAAGTGCCTCAGCCATTGAAGAAGGGAACAAGAAGTGAAGCCTGAATTTGAGAACCTGGCTGTACATCAGCCAAAGGCCTTGTTGGAGAAGGAAGTGGCCCCACTCTGTACAGCCCTCAATCTTCATCTTATTCTTTGAAAATAAGATAGGTCCAGATGGCCCACACAAAACCACCTGCCCTCTACCTAGGCTAGTACGCTAGTACAGTCGGTTCTGAGCAGAGGGTGATCAGCCCCTCCCCTCCCAAGGGAGGAGTGCCCCCTAGCCCAAGGGAAGGGAAGGAAGGAAATCTCAGCCTATCAGGGCAGGTCCTTAAAGGTCCTTTAGTCTCATTCCATCACTGCAGCAAAGGGGAAATTGAGGCCAGGTGAGGGAAAGACTTTTCTCCAAGGTCACACCTAACCACCTGGGAGCAAACCCAAGATTCCATCTGCCTCTGACAATCTGTACTCTTAAGAACAGGCCACAGACAAGTCTCAGGGCCTTTGATTCGCCTCCACCACCACCCCCACACTGCGGTTCTGACCTCCCACTGGGGAGCTAACTGGGAAGTGTGCACCGCAGTAGGTGACATGAGAGGACTGAGTAAAGTTGGGACAAGATTTGATCTAAATCGGAGGCCTCACTGGTAGGCCTCAATGGCCAAATGGCTGCATGGCTGCCCCATGTGCAGCCTTCCTAGGTCCAGGTACAAACACAGGGCCGGTCACCTCAATAGCCAGATAAATGCATTAGAGGTAGGGCTCTAGGACACAGCCCTGTCCCTCAGCTCCAGCCAAGCAACCCTGTGTGCCATGCAGAGATTACAAGACTGCACGCCAAAAGGAAGCTTAGAGACGTTCCGATCATGTGCTCTCACTTTGGTGGAGTTACTGAGCTCTCAAAACTGCTTGATGACAGAGTGAACCAACCATAACTCCTTTTCAATACCCCCCTTTCTCATAACTAGAGGAACATATCAGTGTTTTTAAGAAGCACTTTTGCCACCTTCATTTGCATAAATAATATGATCCTGTGTCCACTTCCCTGCCTGTAAGGACAGAATTTTATGAAGAATATAAAAGCAGTAAGTGGATTATTATAATTTTTCACCAACTCAATAAATGCTTAAATCTCTTAAAACGCTTTCTTAGCCATCTGTGCACAGACCACAGAGAGCTATGAAAGTATTTGGACCTTTGACCCTATAATACCGTTTCTAGCAATATACCCCCCATGGGAAATAATCCAGAACTAAGAAATATTTTATCCAAAGTGTTCACAGAGGGACCCTTTATGACAGTGGATACTGCAAAGATCTCAAATGCTGAGCTAAGGAAACTGGCCTGGACAAAACACTGATACTCAAAGCACCTTTGAAACATGAGGTAGCAGGGCCCCTGCGTGGCTCAATCGGTTAAGCACCTGACTTCAGCTCAGTCATGATCGCACAGTTTGTGAGCTCAAGCCCCGCATTGGGCTCACTACCGTTAGTGCAGAGCCCATTTCAGACCCTCTGTCTCCCTCTCTCTCTGCCCCTCCTCTGCTCTCTCTCTCTCAAAACTAAATAAACATTAAAAAAGAAAAAAAAAGAAACGATATAGAAGCAGCAAGTGCTGGTACACAACAGGCCTCGGGGGGAATGTGGGTTCCAGAAAATACAGGCAGAGCAAGGCCCAAGCCCCACTGCCCACTTCAAGGCCTACCATGACTTTCCAGAGGGGACTCGGAGCTGGCAAGGGAAGTGCACGATCCCCTGCTCCAGGCATGAACTGACCAGGAAATCTAGCACTCCTGCCCTGTCCCCCTTAGAAGCGGGGGGATTTTGGGTGAGGAGAGGAACAGAGAATTGCAAGTGGGAAGAGAGCCTGCTGACTTATCTTTGCACTATTTCACTCACTACAATGTCCATGTATTACTTTATACTTTTTAAAGAAAAAATTATGGGAAAACTTTAAAAAGAAAATCCCCTTCATTTCCTCCGTACTGGGAGCTCAAGTTCTCAGGAAACCGAAGAGATATTTTTCCTCAGAAAGGTGAGCCATACTGGAAATCACAGCAGCGATCCTGATGGTTTTCCAGTTCTGGGGCCCAGATCCTCTTGAGGCCCCAATTCTAGCGTCTGAGATCTCTGGAGGCCCCTGCCTGTCAGATCCACTGGGATCCTGCTTTTGACCCCAGAGGACCTCCGTCTGTTGCTGTTCCCAGCCCTGAAAGGGTCCTTGGCCAAGACAGCTGATATGACAGAGGCACACAGCGTGAAGGCCCAGCTCACCCACGTGGCTCCCCAAACACCCACCCTGAACCTCATCCTGCCCCGGGAGCCTCCTGGGTCACCACCACTATGTCTCAAACAATGAGGCTCAGATTCCTCTCCACCTGGCATATTCCTCATCAAGACCTCCAGCCTTTCGTCTCCCCTACCTGCATTTGCCTTTCTGCGGCCTCTGGACCCCTCAGGCAGCCATTCAAGTATCAGCCTCTACCAAGGACCCCTCTCCCCATCACACCTCAGTCACCCAACCACCAATTCCCAGCCTCTGATTTCTTCTCTTCTCTCCTCACCTGAGATATCTGCTGGGGAATTAAGAGTCCCAGCGAGGCTTACACAGCCCTCCCATGTGGTCCAGGCTGCTATGATCTCCTAGTATTCTTCACCTCTTTTTCCTTGATTCTGATAGTAACCAATCCCCCACCCCCATTTCCGCCTAGGTACCTGACCACCCAGAATAAAGATGACATTTCCCAGCGTCCCTTGCAACCATGGGACTTTATTCTGGCCAATGTGATAAAAGAACAGTGTGCCCTTTTTGTGAATTCTTGGTACTGTTCTTGAAGAGACACATCCAATGCAAATACTTACTGGTACAGCCAGGCATGGTGCTGAGGGAATGCTATGGAAGGTCCCAACTGAGCCAGGGGATAAATTGGAGACGGGGGTTGGGGGGGGAATGAGGAGGTTGGCATCAGGGAGTCATCAGCTATTATCAGCAGGTGGAGAAGTATTTCAATAATTTTTCTACTGAACAGCTCTGATTTATACCAGCTAAATGCTGCCCTGGCTACAAACTCCTTTCTGCTTCCTGCTACCTGGATTGCAGACACAATGGCAGGAGCTCAAGCATCCATGATGGACGATGAGGTAGAAGCCTTGTTAAGAATGACAAAGAAACAAGTTAAAAGCCTGGATCCTGATGATTATCATCCACTCTATGTGGTCTACCTCCAGACTTTATTTATGTAAAGACACATATATCGTGTTTCAGCTGCCTAAATTATCTCAAGGTTTTGTCTTATTCCAGATCTACTCAACAATGCTCAAGCCCCTACCTCATCTTTATATTCATACTCATTTCCTGTTTTACCTCTTTCTTCTATCTCTGAAGAGGGAATGCCTTTTCTTCTCTGTATGAGGTGAAACTTTAGCTGTTAAACGATTGGCTTTTGCCAATTGGCCTCTGTGACTTCGTTCTTTTTCATCGTCCATGCCTTACCAAGTGTTAAGTGTTTTTAATATCATCTCTCCAGCACTTTCCTTTTTTATATCCTCAGTAAACATCTCTCACCTTGCCATTGACCCCTCCCCCTGAGATTACAAGTATACCCAAGGCTCTCCCATCCTAAAAAAAAAATCTTTTCTCATTCTTGATTTTCACTTCAGCTCTGTGCTTTTTCTCACCTCCCTTCACAACTCTTTGAAGCAGGCACCTACCCTCACCATGTCCCTACTCTCTCTCCAAACTAACTCTAACCCAGCCCAGCCCTCCATTGAATGGCATCCTGAAAGTAGATAGGTAACTCCGACTTGGAAGGACCCGCTTCTCATTTCCTTTGGCCTCTGATGCTGGCGGTGTGTCTCTCCTTCCTGCAACTCTCCCAGCACCGTGAAGCTGCAATAGAGCCTTCAGCCTACACCGTGTTGAACTGTCCTCAACTGAAGCAATGGGAGTGGCTTTTTTGTGTGTGTTTATTTTTATTTATTTTGAGAGAGAAATAGAGAGCAAGCAGGGGAGGGGCAGAGAGAGAGGGGAAGAGAGAGAATCCAAGCAGGCTCCGTACTGTCAGCACAGAGCCTGATGTGGAGTTTGAACTCATGAACCAAACCATGAGATCAGGACCCGATTCAAAGTCAAGAGTCAGAGGCTTAACCGACTTAGCCACTNCCCAGGAGAGGTATAACCTTGGGCCAGGAGCTCTGTTTGACTGAGGGCAATTCTTGAAGATGGGCTATTATGGACTGAATGTTTGTGTACCACACCCCCCACCATTCATATATTGAAGCCTAACGCACAATGTGGCTGTATTTGGAATTGGGGACTCTAAGGAAGTAATTAAGGTTAAAGAGGTCATAAGAGTGGGGTCCCGATCCTATGGGATTATTGTCCTTAGAAAAAGAAATGCCATTCTGTGTCTCTGTCTCTCTCTGCCCCTCCCCCACTTGTGCTCTGTCTTTCTCTCTCTCCCTCTCAAAAATAAACATTAAAAAAGAAGAAAGGCCAAAGAGCTTGCTCTCTGCGCAGTACCCCCACCCCGTCACCTGCTCACACTGAAGAAAGAGCACGAGTGGGTATGGTGAGAAGGCAGCCATCTGCAACCAGGAAGAGAGCTCACACCAGAAATCAAATTAGTAGAAACCTGAATGGTAGACTTCCAGCCTTCAGAACTATGAACAGCTACATGTCTGTTGTTTACGACCTCCAGTCCATGGCATTTTGTTACAGCAGCCTGAGCAGGCTAAGATTAAGTGCACGGTTGTGAGCCCCCACCATGCAGCCCTCCAGGGAGCAGGGAACTGAGTTCCTTGGTCCCGAAAGGGAGATCTGGTTGTGCACTGCACCACTATACCATCCCTGCCCTCAGATGTCTCCTCCTACTCTGATGTTTCCTTCCCGAATGCAAGGCCTGGGACCCAACCTAATCTCTGTTCCCTCAACTCCCAGCCTTGCCCTGCATCCCATGGTCCCAGCCCCTCTGCCCCACTCTTTTGTGGTGGCCTAAATGAGCCATGCAGGTTCACAGCTATGTGCCGTATAAATACCCTCCTTCCCTACCTCAAATTCTTTTCCCTAGTGAACTTTCATAACCCAGTTAAACTGACACTCCCAGAGGGAGGTCTTTTAGGAGATGGCCAAGACTTCCACATCACTGCTGACGGTGCTTCATTTTCTTGTCAAGTAGCTGTCTTGTTAGTGTTTAAGCAATATCTTTACAGAGCACCTCGCGTATACCAAGCACACATATGTCCAGGGGCTGAGGACACTGAATGGAAAGACACAGGCTGAATGGAAAGGCCACACAGGGGCCTGATGATACCTTACCCCCTCTGGGGAAGCCGGAGTCCCATTTGGAACTTCGAGGCCTTACCACCCCTCCGGGCTGGAGATGAGCACAGTCCCAGGCAGCCAGTCTATTCTGGAGGCTAGCCAGTCCCCAGGACACGGCCAGGCCCCAGGACTCTGCCCACAGATGTCCTGATGGTATCCTGTGCCTGGCTGAGCCAATCTGGTGTTCCCTTGGGGAGCTCAGACTGAGGCGGCCAAGAGCTGGGGCTGGTGAGTCAGCAGCGGGCAGAGGAGCGCTGAGTCACTGGATGAAAGTCTGAGAGTCCGTGAGGTCAGAGCCTTTTGAGAATCTGCTGAAAGCAGTGAGCACTCTGCCAGCAGTGCTAAGACACAACCTTTTGTACTGTTTTCAAGAGATTCTCAGGCCCCTGCCATCCATCTGTGAATATCAGAATGGGAACTTCCAAAGACAGGAAGTGATTGAGCCAGTCACGCTGTCAGGAAGTAGCAGAACTGGGGCCAAAACCAGCTCTCTGGAATCCCAGGCCTCTCGATTTACCAGCTTAATCTCTCTATCCCAAGCACCCACCAAAACCTCCCTTTGATTTCAAGGTCCAGCAGCATTCCACTTCCTGGGGGCTCCCCGCCCCTGCTAACCTCAGGCGAGCCATCCTTTTCCTCCTCCAGCTTCCAGAACACCCTCAGACCTTGCTCTGGGCCAAGCTTGGAGAGTAAATAACAAGGATAAGATTAGACTGAAGAGTTTCTGAACCTGAAAGGGAAAGCAAGACCTGGGGTATAATCAAAGTGACTACAATAGCTTAACTTTAATAAGTAAAGCTCCCTGGGCACATGGATGGCTCAGTCGGTTATGTGTCCAACTCTTGATCTCGGCTCAGGTCTTGAGCTCAGAGTTGTGAGTTCAAGCCCTGCATTGGGCTCTGCACTGGGCATGAAGCTTACTTAAAAAAAAAAAAAGTAAATACATAAGTAAACAAAAACTAAATCTTCCTAAAGAACTTGGAATTTAGCAGGGGAGGAAGAGAAGAATCAAAAAGGCAAACTGACATTAAATAACAGCAATAACAGCAACAGCTGGCATTAATTGACTGCCTGTTATATGCCAGGTTCTCTACTGATCATTCTGCCTCATGATCTCACATCTTTAAATCAAGAATTAATTATGCCCATTTTACAGATAGAGAAACCGAGTCTCAGGAGGCTGACTTGCCTAGGATATCCCTGATCCCTGGAAGAACCAGGATCCAAGCTCAGGAAAGTTTGGGGCTGACATCTCTTCCACTGAGAACACCCAGAATTGCCCAGAATGCCTTGACCAGTCCACTCCCCTTCGTGTTCAAGGCAGGCAGACCCCAACCACATCAGGGGATGCATCAGGGCTGTCAGGGCCTGATGCCATCAGACAACGAGCCTTCTGTGTTCAGGTGCCTCACGCCCCGAGCAGACTTCATAACTTGCCCAACTGGCCTGATGGCAGAGAAGAATGTACTCCTTGGCTGGGTGGATGATGAAATTCAGGTGACAGGGCTATTTCTCAAGGTGATGACTGTTGGTCTAGTCTTTATATCAGACTCATGAATTTGTTTATAAGCCTCATGAACTCCAGATCCTGAAAATATTAAACTTTTTTGTGGCCAGGTGGACCAAGACCCTCAGAACATTGTAACTTCAAGGTCATGACGCTCTGTGCAGCCAGTTGGAAAAAGCTGTGCCCACAGAAGAAATCATTGTGACTCTGGGAGGCATAAACCTTTTTTAAGGTCAAATTTGACTATTCAACCACATATTCATGGCCAGGAACTGGGTAAAAACTGCCTTTCCTGAGAGGAGACAATGGCTGGCAATTTCTGAGCAATCTCTTTTCCCCTCCTTTCCACAGAGAATTACAAAGGTATGATTTTGCTATTATTATTATTTTAATGTTTATTTATTTGTTTTGAGAGAGAGTTAAGGATGTGAGCAGGGGAGGGGCAGAGAGAGAGGGAGAGAGAGAATCCCAAAATGACAACACAGAGCCTGACCAGGGGCTCGAACTCATGAACCGTAAGCTCATGACCTGAGCTGAAACCAAGAGTCAGACAGTTAACCTACTGGGCCACTCAGGTGTCCCAAAGGAATGCTTTGTAATGCCACCTTCAAATTCGAGACCCTTGTCCTTCATCAAGGGGACCCATGCCATACCTGACTCCTGGAGGGACTCTCCAAGGTTGATTCTGATAGTTAGTTCCTGTATATTGCAACCCACAAAATGAAGGTCCACGCCACAAATCTAAACCTAAATCAGCCTGCACTTATGGGCAACATCTGTCAGGAAAACATACGCCCATCCCAAGCCTCTAACCCTATTTGGCTAGCTTATTTTATCCTAGAAAACAGGACCTGCCAGCCTTAGAAAGAAATCCCAACCTCCCAGCCGGTCATGCCATTTCCCCCGTTGTCCCTTTTAATGCTTGAAAACCCGTGCTTGCCCCAGGTCCCTCCAGAAGGGTGCTCCACTGCTGGTGAGGCATTGTGCTCCCCCAGTCTGTGCACTGATTTCTCCTGAATGAAGCACATCGGACTCATTACTAAATGGTTTCCTTTTTGTCACGAACAGTTCTCAACAGGTCCCTGCCTCTGCCTTCAAGGGGACCAGAGCCCCTCCCTGAAGCTGGGAGCAGGACGTGAAAGGGCCGGCTTCCCATTCAAAGCCCTGCCACGCAAAGCCAGAGAAACAGTAGAAAGGTTGGGGGCGAGGGAAGGGGGGATGAAAAGTGGAGCCCAGGGCGCCTGGGTGGCTTAGTCGGTTAAGCATCTGACTTTCGCTTGGGTCATGATCTCGCGGTTCGTGGGTTCGAGCCCCGCGTCGGGCTCTGTGCTGACTGCCGGCTCAGAGCCTGGAGCCTGTTTCGGTCTGTGACTCCCTCTCTCTCTGACCCTCCCCTGCTCACGCTGTCTCTCTCTCTCTCTCCTAGAAATAAATAAAAACATTAAAAAAAAAATTAAAAGAAAAGAAAAGAAAAGGAAAGAAGAAAAGAAAAGAAAAGAAAAGAAAACTGGAGCCCAGAGGATTTTGAGGGCACTGAAACTATTCTCAGTGATACTGTAATGATGGATGCCTGACATCATGCATTTGTTAAAACTGCAACACAGAGAGTGAATCCTGATCCAAACAACAGATCCAGTTAACAGTAGAGTATCAGTGTTTGTTCACTCATTGTAACAAATGCACCTCACAAATGCAAGACAGTAATAATAGAGGGAAGTGGGGAGGAGAGGGAAGAAGCATATGAGAATTCAATGATCTGCTCGTTTCTGCAAATTTACAATCTCTCTAAAAGATGATGAAGTCTATTAATTAAAAAAAAAAAAAAATCCCGGCCATAAAGACCAGACCGTACCAGGCTTCCTGGATTCTGATGCCAGAGATGCCCAATTTGCCCTCAAAGAAAATTAAAGGCTCATGATCCTGCCAACGTGCTGGGCTTGCCGGCAGTTCTGATGGCACTAAAGCAATGTTGAAGCCTGTAATAATACAAAGTGGAAACACAGAGTACAGGGAATTTGTTTAATACGCTCCGCTTGTGTAAAAAATAAGAACATTTGTACATATTTTTCATATTGCATAGAATATCTCTGGAAGAACTCGGGGCAAGTGGAATGGAAAATTTTCACTAAACCTCCTTTAGAATTCACTGGGAGACCACATAAAGACATTTCCTATTTTTTAAAAATAGGTTCTTTTTTTTGTTTGTTTTGCTTTGTTTTTAAGTAAGCTTCGCACCCAACATAGTACTTGACCTCACAACAGGAGTCCCATGCTCTACCATCGGAGCCAACCAGGCGCTTAGGTCAGTTCTTAAAAAAACAAAGATGAAAACGATTACAAAAAGTAGCCAATATCATCAGTTAACAGAAAAGATAACAGAAAGGATGAGGCTCGACATCATTAGTCACCAGGGAAATGGCAATCAAAACCACATGAGATGCCTCATCACACTCCCCGGGATGGCTGTTTTATCAAAAAGACAGATAATAACAAGTGTTGGGGAGAAGATGGGGAAATCGGAACCATCCTATGTTGCCGGTGGGAATGTAAAACTGAAAAGACAGGCCAGCAGTTCCTCAAAAGTTTAAACTCAGAGTTACTGTATGATCCTGAGTGGGATCCCATTTATCCGACGGAACTGAAAACCTAGGTCCACAAAAAACTTGTACGTGCGTGTTCATAGCAGCGTTATTCATGGTGGCCTAAAAGTGAGAACAACCCAAATGTCCACTACCTGCTGACGCATAAACAACAGGTGCTGTGCCCACCCACTACACTCTTACTCAGCAGTAAAAAGGAGTGAGCACTGATGTGTGTTACAACATGGATGAGCTTTGAAAACATGCCAAGTGAAAGAAGCCAGTCACAGAAGGCCAATCAGGGGCTCCCAGGTGGCTCAGTCGGTTAAGTGGCCAACTTCGGCTCAGGTTGTGATCTCCAGGTTCATGAGTTGGAGCCCCACATCAGGCTCTTGCTGTCAGCGCAGAGCCCGCTTCAGATCCTCTGTCTCTCTCTCTCTGCCCCTCCCCTGCTTGCGCGGGGCGCGCGTGCTCTCCCTTTCTCTCTCTAAAAAAAAAAAAAAAAGGCCAATCAAAAACCCATACATATTACATGGCTCCATTTATATGAAGTGTCCAGAATAAGCAAACCCACAGAGGTTAGTGATGATTGCCAGAGACCGAAACGGGTGGGAGAATTGGGGATGACGGCTAAGGAGTACAGACCCTCTTTTGTGGGTAATGATGTCCTGAAACTGATCTAGAGCTGGTAGTGGGGATGGTTACACAGCTCTGTGAATGTATGAAAAGCCGGTGAGTTATATACCATAACTATGCAAATCACATGGTATGCGAATTCTATCTCAAAGCTGTTTTTTGAAATATATTTTTTAATATTTTAAGAAAATACTTCCCTTGAAACAATCTGGGCCCTAAATGTCCGGGGGAAGAGGCGCTAGGGTCCAAGTGTCAGCTTCATCACTTGCTGTACCAACTGTGAGTCCCTGGGCAAGTGGTCAAGCCTCAGTGTCCTCATCCAGAGAATGGGGAGAACGGGTGCAGCTGCGTGGCAGGGCTGCTGTGAGAACGGGATGAGACCGGGCAGGTGAAGTGCCGTGAACAGGCTCATGTGTCCGCACTGTGCAAACGGAACCAGCAGCAGAAGGGGGAGGGTGTGGGGTTTTGCTTCCTTCTTGTTTATTAAGAGTGGGACGAGGAGGCTTTCTCAACTGGACAAAAAAGGTGGGGAAATAACTCCAGAGCCTACATGCTGTTGTCAACCCTTCCTTCCCCCAGAGATGGGCCAATGTGTGCCCCATGATTTTAGATCCCTCAGTACTTAAAGCTACAATCCCTCCAAATATAACCACCCCACAGCCCCTCGGCCCCTCAGCCCATAGCCGTGGGCACCTCACCTCTGTGCCAGGGGCCAGGCCAGGAGGCCTGCAGTGGCTGGAGTGGCTGGGGGTGTCAACGCCGAGGGGAAAAGAGGCACCCAGCCCATTGCCGCCAACTTCCCAAGCCAGCTGCTGTTGAGTGGCTTCCCACTTCCTCTGGTCTGCCCCAAACAGCAGATGCTCCCCGCAGCCTCCCATCCCCCACCCCAGCCAGCACAGCAGGTGGTGAGAGTGTCAGTCTACATCCAGACTCAAGACAGTGGGAGCCTACCTCCTGCTTCCCTGAGGGGCCTTTCCTGGTCTGGGAGGCTGTGGCCCAGAGGAAGCACCCTGATAGGGCTTGAGAGACCTCGCCCCTGCTTCCCACTCATCACAACTGAGCTGCAGGACCTCCCCGGCTTGTCCCCATCACCAATGGGATGGTGACAGGTTGGGGTGCAGTTTGTCCGGGCCCCATCGGGGTCCTGACCCCTGCAGTGACAATCAGAAGCTCAGTGCTCCAACCCCCCACCCCACCCCAATGGTAGGAGTTCCACATGAGGCTGGACATTCACATGGGCTTTCTCTTGCCACAGAAGAAAGGAAGAGAGGAAGACCTGTGACCCTACCATGTGCGGGGCTCAGAGACCTCTGCACTCTCCATCCCGGGGAGATCTCTTGGCCTTGAGTTCCTGTGACGCAGAGGTCAGGATCCTCCATGCCCTGAGCTTGGACAGCCGGGTTCAGCTCCAGCAGATGACCTGTACGAGATATTTAAGCTCTCTGTGTTCTGTTTCCTCCTCTGTAAAATGGAGCTAATGGTAGCGCCTTCCTTACAGAGTTGGAAGGATTAAGAGTGTAAATACATACAAACGCTTAGAACATGTGCTAAATGCACATTGACATGGACTGCTACTTTTATTCCCTTTCTAGAAGGAACCTGTGGCTCAGAAAATGTAGGTGACTCGCCCAAGGACACACAGCTAGGAAATGGTGGGGCCAGGCCCTTGACCCAGGTCTGTCTGATTCTGAAGCCCATATCCTTTCCAGCCCCCAGCACGGGGCTCCCTGAAAAACATCATGAAATGAGCAGAGCAGAGGGTGCTGATGGCTTCAGGAATGGTGCTAAAAAAATAATAATGACAGAATTTTTTCCCCGATTACCAAAGCAGTACATGTTCACCGCCAATAATTGAGAAAATGTGGAAAAGCACAAAAAATCCCTTTCCTCTATGGCTTTATAAAATCCTTATTTCTTGAGAACTATAGAAAGAGAAGGGACTTTCACTCACTTTAAGCAAGGCCTCACCTAGGGGCCCCATAAGGGGCAAATGCAGCCCCTCCTGGTCCCTCTTCACTCCCACCCTGGGTCTCAGGCCCCCACGCAGAGCCGCGGCCTTGGGGAAGTTCGCTGTAAGCCCCAGCCTGCAGCTGTCTGGGTCACATGCTCCGGTGGAAAGCCTTACCACAGGGCTCAGCGCTTCTTCGTACAATCATCTGGGTCTGGGCTGCTTAGAAGGCCCAGGGTCATATGCTAAACCACAGATATTGGCCTAATGTCACCACTTCCAGAAAATGAGAGGCAATCAAAACTACCTTCCTCCTGGGTTTCTGATCTCTGACCAGCAGCAAAAAATTCAGCGGAGCCCCAGGCCAGGGGACCTTGCATGGCAAACACAGTGTGGGCTGAGGAGACCCTGCCTTGAGGCACCAAAACTGGTTAAGACACAATTTACAATTCCTCAGAGACCATCCTAGGGCAATGGTCTTGTTGTACAAAAGGGGAAACTGAGGCCCAGAGTAACAAGTGACTCCTCCAAGGTCATGGTAGCAAGGGCTAGAGCAGATCTTCAGCTTCCTGACTCCCTGGACAATTCTTTTTCGAGTGCTTTGGCCTTGGCCCTTGATCTAATCTGCTAAAAAAATTAATTTGGCATTTTGTTTAATCTCTAAAACCTAAGGAACTTTGCCCAAGGAGAAAGGAAGATTGATTATCAAAGTTTAGGTCTTGCAGTGACAGATACGAGCCTTCACAGCAAGTCTGGAAGCTGCCATGTGCCTAGGCCAGTCACAGCTGGTATTTCTGGGAAAGGCTCTGCATGGGCAGTTCATGGCCCAGAGGTGTGTTGGGGAGTGGGTGCCCCATGAGTCAGTGGATCTAGCATTACTCCCTCAGTTTGCCTTTCCCGTTCAGGATAACCCTGGATTCTAGCCTTCTGTGGGCTTTCAAAGGTGAGCTGTGGGTGGGTCCTGCCCCTACAGGGGGAGCACCATCTTATGTACCATCCTGACCGGGCCATGGTTGAGAGTGATCAGAGGTATCTGGTCACCCCACCCAACTAGAGTCCTGAGGTCAGTCAACCTGGGGGTTAAGGACCCACTGGGCATTGGCTCCTGTACTTGATGGGAAAGAGAAACTGAAGTCCCTGTCCTGGGAAATCTCTGTCCCTGTAGGGAGTAGCATACATCCATGTGACCTAGGAAAGTAAAACAGAAACTGTCAAAGCTGAAAGGGCCCTTTGAGATCCCTAGACGAGTCCAGATTATTGCCCTTACTGTACCAATGGGGAACCAGCAGCTTAGAGAGGCCACGGGCCTTGCCCAAGGTCTCACCCCAGAAGAGAAGGGGTTCAGAGCCAGAATTTCACTATGCCACTCACATCCCTCATACCTGAATTCCCTCCAACTGCCTCAACGCACACCTATCAGCAAGCTTGCCCAAACTCCTGCCAGCATGGAGTTTTGAAAATGGTTTTTTACCCTGGATTGGTATGTATGTGTCTTTGTGCTGGGGGGGGAGGGTGGGGGGCTTCCTAGTTCTGACAGCCCCTATGGGGAGCCAGGCTCTGCACATAGTAGGGCTTTGGGTACCGTGGGGGGCTAAACTCTCTCCATTGGAACCTCAGCAATTCTGCTTTCAGAGGTCAGCTTGGCACAGAGCAGGGCCTCAAGAGCAGAAACTGAGGCCCGAAGTGCTTCTGGAAGGGAAGAACAGGCTGAGCAGGGCTGAGCCAGGGCTCCTGGGGCCTGTTGACCGCTGTTTCCTTTCTGCCTCTCCTCCCACCTATGAACTGGACCATTCCGAGCATAATTGAGCAATATTATTGATTAAGGAGATGCCCTTGATTGGTGAGCTTGGGTTATGGGAAGCTCAAACAGTACCGGGAGTGACAGCCAAGCCCGCGTCCTGAGTCACTAGCCCTCAGCACCTTGAGTGTTTGAGACCCCAAGCCTTGGCAGGACAAAGCAGTTAGCACGAGGCTGAGTCTGGACACGAGTCTGTCAGGAACCCAACATGCTGGCCCTTCCAACATCCAAGCCCCTCAGCTCTAGCTTTTCAGCTCCCTGACAAGCAAGACTGGGCTAACTCGACAAATAAGCTGCAGAGAGGTGAAGTGACTTGGCGAGCGCCAAGGTCACACAGCTGCTTAGTGGTAGGGTGGGCCCGATGTTCCTAGGCCTCTGCTCTTTGTGCCAGGCCTGGGATCAGTCACCTTTCCAAAGGGTCCTGGGCTCTATTACATAGAGGGAGCCTAATATTTGCTGAATTCCACCACGTCTCGTCACCTCCACTGGTACCACCCTAGTCGAGGCCACTTCACACTCACAGGATGGTCTCAGTGGCCTTGGGGGGTCTCCCAGTTCCCTCCCCTGACCCCTGCTCTCCACCTTCCATGCCAGGAATGTGGGTGCATCCGTGTAGATGTGACAGCAGTCTCCTGAAGCATCTGTGGCCACAACCCTGGGATACACAAAGAGGTCCCCTTGGCTGAAACCCACCTGTCTTGTTTTCGCAAGTCCCTGTTCCCAGAAATCCTTCTCCCACTTCTCACCCTCCCACCCCACCCACCCAAGTCCTCTGTGGAGCACCGGCCCATGGAAACCTCCCAGCAGCCAACAAAGGGGCAGTTTGAGCCCAGGGCCCTCAGCACACCAGCCAGGGCAGAAATGCCGGCAGTGTTCCGTTGGCCTCACAAGGCCCCCTGCAATCTCCCAGCATTGGAGCTCAGAGGTGAAGAGGCAGTCATGGGCATGCATGCTTATTTGAATTTCAAAAGGGAAATCAGGCGATTCTTGGTTTCAGCTCAGGTCAGGATCTCCCGGTTTGTGAGTTTGCGCTCCACATTGGGCTCTGCACTAACACTGCAGAGTCTGCTTGGGATTCTCTCTCTTTCCCTCTCTCTGCTCCTACTCCACTCATGCACACTCTTTCTCAAAATCAATAAACTTAAAAAAATCAAATAAAAAGGGAAATCGTATTTAAGCCTTAAAAATTTCAATGACTATTAGTTGGGGCCAACTTGTTATTTGTTTAGAAGGGAGATAGTTCAGGGGCACCTGGGTGGCTCAGTTGATTGAGCATCTGACTTTGGCTCAGGTCATGATCTCACAGCTCATGAGTTCGAGCCCCATGTCGGGCTCAGTGCTGATGGCTCAGAGCCGGAACCTGCTTCAGATTCTGTGTCTCCCTCTTTCTCTCTACCCCTCCCCCGCTCACACTATGTCTCTCAAAAATAAACATTAAAAAATAATTTTAGAAGAAAGATAATTCTGATCTGTCAGTTTATGTGTAGGAGCAGAAAGTTTTTAGTAAGGATAAATCATATAAAGCAATTCAAAACCTCTCGTATATATCACACGTAAGTCATAAGCGTTTAGGGATTCATTATAGCAGTTTTTACATTTCCAAAGATAGTTTAAGTTTTTTTAATGTTCATTTATTTTTGAGAGAGAGAGAGACAGAGTGCCAGTGGGGGAGGGGCAGAGAGAGAGGGAGACACAGAATCCAAAGCAGGCTCCAGGCTCCGAGCTGTCAGCACAGAGCCCGACACAGGGCTCGAACTCACGAGCCTGAAATCATGACCTGAGCTGAAGTCGGACACTTAATTGACTGAGCCACCCAGGCGCCCCACCAAAGATAGTTTAAACAAAACAGCCAGAAGCTCTCTCCTAAAGGAGAGTTTATTGTATTTCCCCCCAGGATTCAGACATGGTGGACCCAGATCCCTTGTAGGATTAAATTATCTGTTGTGCATCTATGAAAATTGTGAGTTGTGGCTCTTTGGTTATCGCTCTATTGTTTAAATAGCAAGTGAATTAAAGAACAAACGTAAGTGAAAAAACATAAAGAATAAAGATAAAATTAAATTCTGAGGTTTTCTGACGGAAAGCAACCCTATCTCTGCTGGCTGTAGTGACAGAGTGTGATGAGGGAAGTCATTCTTCATAAGTCAAAGGAGATGCCTGTAAGGTCAGGTAAAAACAATATTTCAAAACATCTACAACATATAGCAAGCCACGGAATGCATCATTTGCAAGTTTAAATTTATAATATAAAAAGTTTCAAGTGTGCATGTGTGTGTTTAAGCTCTATGCCCAAGGTGGGGCTTGAACTCCCAACCCTGAGGTTAAGAGTCACATGTTCTTCCCACTGAGCCAGTCAGGTGCACCCTTCAAATATGTTTTAAAGGGTGCCTATGGGGAGAAGGGGTGATCATTGCCTTGTTCAAGCCGATCTTTTACAGCATCCATCAGATCACACTGTTTTCTGCTCAAAAATGTCCAGTGGCCTTTTGATATTGTTCCTCCTCAAATATGGCTGCTTGGGACTCCACTGGGGATGGAGATGGCCTTTGTTCTTCCCTCTGCCTAGAACATTCCTCCCCTAGATTCTCCTTCTAGTGTCTGCTCCCGGACTACCCCAACCAAAATGGCTTCCGCCCTCACTCTGTCTGTCACCTGTTGGCATTTTCCTCTTGGCCTAATCTTTGGAGTTGTGGCATATGTTTATTTACTGTCGGCATATTTGAATGTAATTGTGATGAAGGCCCAGATAATCTTGCCATATCTCTGGCTACTGGGTCAGCGCCTGGCACATCGTGGGTGCTCTGGAAACATTCTCTAGAAACAGAGGTGACGCAGTGATGGTTTGGGTCCAGTTTGGGCCACAGATAAGCATTATTTGAAGAATGAGTGAGTGAATGAATGAAGCAGCAAAAGGATGTGGGTCCATGGCCTGGAATGCCTGCACACTTTCCCCAGTCTGACAAACTCCTTACTGACCCTTCACAATCCAGCTCCAGTGGTACCCAGTTTTTGAGACCCTCCTCACTTCCACAGGTGAGCATGTCTCCCGTGATGCATGAGGCGCCTCTGTGGGGCTCCAGTACTTGCATCTGCTGCCGCCCCCTCCAGCCTAGGAGCCCGGTCATGCCTGTACCCCAAGCTCCTAGTGCTTCATGGACAAATGGGTGGTGACAAGGAAGCAGAGACCCATTATGACACCCTGTCACTCTTTCAACCAACACTTTGAGCACCTACTATGTGCCAGGCACTGAGCCCCTAATCTCAGCCTCCATTAGGTGGAAACAATCCATGTCCCTTATATATTAATTTTTTACCATTTATTTCTATATATCTTGTCAATAAAAAGTGTAGTTTTTAAATAATTCTTAAAAGCATACTCACTGGGGGAAAAAATGGGAAAATATAAGGAGAAAAATATAAGGAGGACAGATACGCTTCTCCTGTAATCCTGTGCCCCATTGGCTCACAACCAGCGCTAGGCAACTTGACATTTCACCTTTCCCTGGTCCCCAGAGGAGCACCCCTACCTCCAGATTTGTAACAGAATGGAACAGAGGTCTTTGGGGATGGGGTTCTAGAAAGACAGAGATGAAGTGGGGACAGTTTGTATCCAGTCTGAGCAGCAGATGTGTTACTAGTTCCTGAAAGGCCATGGGGGTGGTTGAGCTCCTAAGAAGTCAGGCAGGCCTTACCCAGTGAAGCTCTGGAAGGGACTCATGGGTGGGTCCTGAGGCCAGAAAGAGGCCAATCCCTGCCCAGGGCTTTGGTTTTTTTCTGCAACAATCCTCATTGTTCTCTAGCTATCTCTAAAACACTGAATCTGGGTTTAGGGACAACAGGACTCACTGAGAGACAAACTAGGCCTTCTTCCTGGGCAGGGAGGCAGCGGTAAGCTGGTGTCGACACAGATAATTATTTCCCACAGCCTTTTGCTGAGGGCCTGTCATAGCATACACTGCAGGCGGGTGCTGGGTGTTGAGAAGGGACTATGACAGAGCCCTGCCTTCGGGACATTCTCCAGGGGTCCCCTGAAGTCCCATGTGGACCAAGAGATGACCTTCTGATACATTCTCACTGCCCCGTCCACCTCCCACCCCCATCTCTGAGGACTCCCTAAAATCTCAGGGGCTACTGTCATCTTCACTGTCACCTCCTCAGCCACCACAAATGGCTTCACATAGTCCTTCCCATCTGATACTACCAAGACCATACAACTTAAATTTGTCTTTTTTTTTTTTTAAGTTTATTTATTTATTTTGAGAGAGAGAGAGGCTGGGAAGGGGCAAAGGGAGAGACAGAATCCCAAGCAGACACCATGCCGTCAGCACAGAGCCCAGCGTGGGCCTCCATCTCATAAACCGTGAGGTCATGACCGGAGCCGAAACCAAGAGTCAGACACCCAACCAACTGAGCCCCCCAGGCACCCCTCTTTTTTTCTTTTTTGTAAACAGACAGTAGGTAACAATTTTATTAGTCATCATCTATGCTTCATGGCAGGCTTTATAGCTGTGAAAAATGGAAGAATCTGTGAGAACCGGGCCTGGGTCCCCCATGATTGTTACTGAGTCCCAAGGGTCCAGAACAGTGTCTGCCACAAAGGAGCTCAACATTTTTTGTTGAATCAATGAGTCTTGGAGAAATTAAAATGATTTGTCCGGCCAGAAAGATAGACAGAGACAGGGCTGAGCCCAAGTCCCCAGGCTTATTGTACAGAGCTGGGTCCACCATATTTCACACCATCATACTCTGTTCCCACTTCGTTGCTCAGTAATTTTCACTGTCTCTCTACTGCCCATGGGACCAGTGCCAAACCCATCTCCCCCACAGTCACCCCTCAGTTCTCCTCCCACCGCCTCTCACTGCTCTCCAGCATCCCCCTCTCCTTTCAGCTCCTGTGCTCACAACCTGCAATGCCCACCTTTCCCACTCACCTCCCCGTCCCAGCCCTCCGTCTAGCCAAGCAGATGCCCCCACACCTATCACGATGTGCCGCCATCTTGTCTCTGCTCGTGCCGTTTTTTTTTTTTACCCAGAATGCTTTTCCACTCCTTTGCTCATCTGATTCCCACTCACTCTGTGAAGCCAAATCATACCCCACTTCTTCCAGGAAATCTCCTGTGATCATCTCAGCCCTCTTGGGCCCCCACAGCGTGCGTGAAGTCTGGACCTTTCAGAGGATTACACTTCATATTGACTGCTGTTTTCAGCTCTCCGTACATCCTCCACTTATCCCCCCAAGTATTTATTGAGCCCCTGTTGTATGCTGAGCATTGTTTTGGATAAAGTAGATACAGGGTTCAATAAGACAGACACAATCCCTGCCCTCAAAAGACCTCAACCAGTCTGTTGGGGTGACTTATAAGAGAAGGGCCATAGGTCATAGAGAGCGTGATCAGATTTAAAGGGAAGGGCTGCCTTGGAAATGCATGGGGGCCACCCAGTTAAGATTTGGACAGTCCTGGAAGGCTTTGGGGAGAAGGTAGATCTAAGCTCGGACCCGAGGATAAGTAAGAGCCTGGCAAAGAGGACAGAGCATGGGAATCTTCCAAGCAGAAATTCCAGGAAGACCACGTATGCGGTGGAGGCGGGCTAGAGCATGCAGAGCCCTGCAGGTGGAAGCAGTTTGGACTTGACGGAAAGGGCCATCGGAAGCCTGTGATAATCCCCCTCTGCTTCCTTCAACGTGTCACTCTATGAGGCAGAGACTGGGTCCTCGGCTCCTTCCCTCCTTGGCATTTCTCAGGGTGCGCCAGGCCAGGCACCCCCTGGGAGGCCTAGGTGAGCGCGAGTGGAGTATGTGGCTGAATGATCTAGTGAATGCATGCCTGAATCCAGGGGTTCTGGTGCTATTTCCCTGAATCTTCAATAAGAACCTTTCAGCCGCTGGGGAGGCCAAGGAAGAAGCAGATCGCTTGCAGCTTCTCTATACTGGTTTGCAAGAAAGGAAAAAAACAAGACTGTCTGGGAGCCAATGAGCCTCTGTTCTTTCTCCCAGGAGAAGATGGCCTTGAGGAGAAAATTGTGACGGTGCTGGGGAAGGGCACCAGGACCTACCCCACACAAAGCAGGAGAGCCTTTCCAGCCAAATCCCTGGAGGAAACTTGGAGAAAAATGGTTGGTGCTGTTCCAGAGAATAAAAAGAATAATAATATCCAACCCTGCCTGACCTCTGGGAACTAGGTCAAGTGCTTTATCTTTCCAGCCACATGGGAAGGAAGACAGGAACTAGAGGAAGAAAATGGAGGCCCAGGGAGGTCAAGTGATTTTCCCCAAGTCACACAGCCAGTCACAGGGTCAGCCACGATTCGAACCCATGGTACCCTGCTCTCTCCCCTAAACCACAGGGAGGGAGGATGGAAGTGGGGAAAACTGAGTGCTTGCAGGGCAAAAATTCAGAAAAAGAACCAGCCATACTTGGAAATGAAACAGAAACTTACCTGTCCACGGTGGGCTCATGCATGGCTGGGTGCAGCAAAGACAAGTCCACCCTTTCAGAGAGCAACTTGGCAGCGAGCGCCCAGGACTTAATAGCGTTCTTCCCTTCAGCCCACTAATTCAACTGCTGGGAATTGAACCTCAGCCTGAGGACGGAAAGACATTATGACAAAGATACTTATTGCAGTGTTAGTCATAACAGCGGAAGGTTGGAGATGGGCCAGATGTCTAACAGAAAGAAAAGTATTAAGAAAACCGAGTCATAGAATATTACACAGCCAATAACAGTGCCATTTGCGAAGGTTTTTTCCATTGTGGGAGAAATGCTTCCATTAAAATGCAAGGCGGATAAAAAACAGGATGTGAAATTTTTAATGCCAAATGACTATAGCTGTCTAAAGCAGGCACAGGGAAAAAACAAGAAGCAAATGAGCTGAAGTGGAACTGCAGAGGCTTTCAGGGGGTAGAACCAAGGGGAACTTGGGTTCTATATTCTGCTTTTCCATATTTTCTCTAATAACTATGGTTTACTTGGAGTTTTTTTAAAGGAAAATATTTTAAGCATTTTTCTGACTATAAAATTATACCTTCTGTTGGTAAAAAAAAATTTTTTTAGCAATATAGGTATGTTATGAAAGTAAAAAGTGAAAGAACTCTATAATCCCACAGCCCAGAGATAACCAGCATTAATAGTTAATGCCCTCTTCGTCATAAATACACACATACAAATACACAAACACACACATACTCATGCACATATACACATGTACACACAAATACACAGACATGCACCTATATACTCATACACATACGTATATACACTTATACATATGTATACACATACATACCTATATACATACACACATATACATGCACATGTATACACACACATATATTTACTTTCACGCAAAAGTGGAACCGTATCCAAACACCATTTTGGAGCTTGTTTTCTTTCATGTAATATAATGCATCCATTTCTCCATGTCCACATCCACAGATCAGACTCATTCTTTTTGTCAACTTTATTTTTTTAAAGTAGGCTCCACACCCAATGTAGGGCTGGAATTCACGACCCCAAGATCAAGAGTCACATGCTCCACCGACTGAGCCAGCCAAGCACATCCCCAGATGCATCCTTTTTGATGGCTGTTTAATATTCCATAACAGGATGCAGAATAATTTATTTTTGCCACAAATCCTTTATTTCTGGATCTTTATGCTGTTTTCAATTATTTTAATCATAACAAATAACATATTTTACATATATCTTAGCGCATGCATTTTTCCTAGAAATGGAATTTTGGGGGCAAATAAAGTGTACTTTTTAATGTTTTTAATCTGTATTACCAAATTCTCTCTAGAAGATTGGATGGGTACGATGTAAAAAAAATTTTTTTTAATGTTTATTTTTGAGAGAGAGAAAGAGAGACAGAGTGTGAGCAGGGAAGGGGCAGAGAGAGAGGAAGACACTGAATCTGAAGCAGGCGCCAGGCTCTGAGCTGTTAGCACTGAGCTTGACACGAGGCTCGAACCCATGAACTGCAAGATCATGACCTGAGCCAAAGATGGACGCTTAACTGACTGAGCCACCCAGGCGCCCCTGGATGGGTATGATTTTAAGGGGAGTGCTCACTTCCTCACATTTTTGTGACATAAAGCATTTCACCTCTGCCAATGGTATGGGTGAGAAGATGCCATCATCGATTTAATTTGTGTCTCTGTCTTGGTGGCATTCCTTTTCCCATGTTCACATCTCTTTTGGATTTCTTTTGTGAATCACCTACTCATGTACATCTTTTGATTCTTCTTTCTTTAGTAGAGCTGTATCGTCTTAATAATTGGAATTGTAATATAAATCTTAACTAAAAAGAAGGAGAACATACTCATCTTTACCTAGTGATCTGCCAATCCGAAGGCAGAGAAATTTGCAAATGGAAATTTGCCCTGGAAATTTGCACACACAAAAAAGGTGATTGAAGGGGCAGAACCCAGGAGGGTGGCTCCAGTCCTGCTTTGCTCATAGCCTGCTGTGAAGGCTCCACGTCCTCCTTTGAAGTCCCTGGCTTTCAAAACCTTCATGTGGACCACCCCAACCCCACCCCATGAAGCCACAGGGCTTCGCAGTCCTGGCTGGACTTGAGACAAATCTGAGGAACTTAAAACAAAAAAGCATATGCATTCCCAGCGCCCACGCTAGAGATCCTGATCAATGGTTTATAAAGTTGCCAGGTGATTTCTATGCAGCCGGGGTGGAGGACACACATCAGAGGGCAGACCATAACCCCTGCTCACTCCTCTCCCCAGCCATCCCGAGGCCACTCCTGGGACCATGCAAGCTCCATGAATCCGTGGCGAGGAATCTTTGATACAGCAGCTCCACAACTATAGGACAGAATACAATGCTGCCACCAAATAACAAGGTAGCCTGCATGTGCCAACTGGGAAAATTTCCCACCGTGCATTTTTTTTTAAAGTCTATTTATTTTGAGAGAGAGAGAGAGCACAAACAGGGGAGGGTCAGAGACAGAGACAGAGAGAGAGAAAGAATCCCAAGCCCTAGGCAGGGCTGGAACCCACCAACCATGAGATCATGACCTGAGCTGAAATCAAGACAGATGCTTAACTCACTGAGCCACCCATGCCACACCCCCCATGCATTTTTAAGAGAGAAAGACAAGTAGTGAACAGCATGTATTATATACGATCCCTGTGTTGAAAGAAAGAAAGAGAGGGAGAGAGAGAGAAAGAAAGAAAGAAAGAAAGAAAGAAAGAAAGGAAGGAAGGAAGGAAGGAAGGAAGGAAGAAAGAAAGAGAGAAAGAAAGAAAGCCTACCTTTAAAAAAGGGGGGGATGTCTAGGTGGCTCAGTCGGTTAAGCTTCTGACTTCAACTCAGGTCATGATCTCACAGCTCATGAACTTGAGCCCCACGTCTCGCTCTGTGCTGACAGCTCAGAGCCTGAAGCCTGCTTTAGATTCTGTGTCTTCCTCTCATTCTGCCCCTCACCTGCTCACACCATTTCTCTCAAAAAAGAAACGTTAAAAAAATTTGTTTAAAAAGCCTACATATGTGTGGTATACAAAATGGTGTGCATGTTTGTACATGCATGCAAAGATAAACGATACACACCAAACCCTCCCCATCCTTACTACAATTTGTAGTTCTGCATTGATTTGTCTTCCCATTTATTTGCCACCTGCCTTCACTACACAGCAAGCTCGCAGAACTGTGTCTATTGACCAACACGGCTTCGGAGCCCAGGGCATCCCCTAGCACATGATGGGTCCTCAGGTAAGATTTGTTAAAAGAGAGACCAACAGAGAAAGAGAAAGGAGAGAGAGAGAAAGGAAACAGAAAGGACAGAGAGAAAGGGAAGAGAAACTTGCTCAAAGAGAAGAAAGGAAGGTGAAAGAAGGAAGAAAGTTAAGAGCTGAAATTTCACTGTTACAACTTTAATTGGTTGAATATTTTAAAATTTTTTATGTATGTTTATTTTTGAGAGAGACAGAGCAGGAGCTGGGTGGGGGGCACAGAGCGAGGGGGACAGAGGATCCAGAGCGCCCTGCGGGGCTCACCCCCACCAACCGTGAGATCATGACCCGAGCTGAAATCAGATGCTTAACTGACTGAGCCACCCAGGTGCCCCAATTGGTCGAATACTTTTTAAAATGGCTTTATTGTAAAATAAAATATAGAGACGGAAAGATCCGTGTGCTCCAATGTAAGGCTTAACTCCTCACTGCAAGGTGCGCGCCCCTGAGCCCAGGACGAAGACCTCGGCCAGGCGTCCCGCAAGGCTCTCCCAGTGCCTCCCCTGCGCCCCACCCCTGCAGTAACGGTCGCCCCACTTTTCTAGGGCACAGGGGTGGGGGTGGGGACTCCCGCCCTCGGCGGTTCACTCCTCAAACACCCCGCTCCTCTCACAGTTTTCGCAAGCCCCTTCCGCGCCGAGGTCCGCATCCTCTTTCAAAATGCAATTTCATGCAATCCCAGCGGAGCGAGCAGAAACGAAAGAGGATCCGAAACTGCGCGCTGAGTGCTGTCAGGTTCAGGGCCGCGCAAGCTGGAGGCGCGGGGGAGGCGGCGTCGCTCGCCCGGCGCAGGGGGAGTCCCGGCGGGCGCAGGAGGGAAGGTCCCGGCGCCGGGGCTTGTGCGCGTCCACACCGCGGCCCCGGGAGACGCTGGGGAGGCGCTGCGAGCCGGGCTCCTGCAGACTCGCTTCACTCCTTTCCAGAGCGATCATCGCTCTTACGAACACACGCTGCATGCACACCCCTCCCTCCTGCGCGTCTTCCGGGCCACCTCCTCCAGGAAGCCACGTCCTTCTCCCAGCTCCTCGGGAATTCTCTGGAGCTTCTCCTGGAGCCCCTGTCTGTTTGCCACACCTTGGAAAAGGCGCTCCCTGTCCCTGGGCCTCCGCCTCCCGATCTGCCAAATGGGGCTGAGGTTGAGTCGTGCTGAGCGCCACCTGGCACCTATCATCCCTACCCAGGAAAGGAAGGGGCGGGAGGCCTGAATCCCACCCATCCCCCACGTCCCCTGCTCAGACCCTGCTGCTCTCGGGCCAGGTCAGCCCTTCGTTGGGTCTTCCTTTCAAACGCATCCCTAACATGAAGGAGTTGGTGAAACTCCGGAATTTTATATTCGTGCTGTGGAAATAATCACGAGGCCTGCCCCGGGGCTCTGGCCTCATTTGAAGAAGGCTTTCCAAACCCAAGCTGCCCTCTGGCCTGCGTTTGCCTTCCTCTCTCCCTGTTCACCCCTCCNGGGATTTCCAGAGCAGAGAGGAAGTCCTTCCCTGAGCCAGAGCTGGCCATGGGTCTGCCTCCTGAAGGCTGCGTGTGACTTGCATGGCCTTGAAGATATCATATTTGGTTTTTAAAAATTACTTTCGGTGCGTTGCCAACATTGAAGATCAAGAGATTACAAGTAGAGTTTGGGCTGATTTCCTGCAAGATCGTCCTCTGTCTGCTGAGCCCTTTCACGGGTCCACTGCCGGCCCCACCAGGGTCCCGAAGGGCCTTCGAAGCAGAGATTTCTGCTTGAGGCTGAAGAGATGCATCGGGGTGGGACTCAAGAGGAAGGATTTCAGAGTCAGGAACCTTGAGATTCTACAAGGGCAAAGGATGGCCTCGCCCCAGGAAATGGCATGTTGGACTTCCCGCCTCAGTTTCTCCACTGCACAATGGAGAGACTAGTTCAAGGATCTCTGTAGACTCAGCACTTTAGACACTGTAGCGCCTGTGCACTTCACCAGTGATGGTTACATGTTTTGTGTTCACCTGGAGGGTGCAGTCCTCAGGCCCACGTGGTCCCAGAGTCCTTGGGGCCCTGGCACTCCCCGAATCCTTCCTCTCTCCCTTCAGCTCTTCTCCCTCCCTGCTGAGGCATCCCAGCCCCTGCAACCCATTCCTCTCAATGTGGCTGGTCCTCTGGCTCTGGCCCCCGAACTCCCCATCTCACTCTCCCGAGGCCCCCACGTCCTTCAGGGAGGGGCCTTCATGCGGCTCCTCTTTCTTCACACTGGCCCGGAGCCAGCCATGAGAGCACTGGGCCATTTCCCTCCTCGAGAGGGGTCTGTGTTCATCCCCCTGAGCCTCTCATGGCCACCCAAACGTGTACGACATTGTTCTCTGGGCCGCCCAGGCCACTTCCCATAGCTCATTTCCCCCTGGACCCCTCCCAAGGAAAATTCCCTCCAGGTCCAATGGGGTCACCTACAACTTCCAGCTTACCCTATTCATTGGCCTCATCTGTCGGTCCCAAGATACCATAAACCACAGCCGCCAGCCCTGGGTCAGGCCTATGGGGACGCAAGGGAGAGCTAAAGCATTCTTGCCTTCTGTGAGCTCACAGCTCTCATGGGGAGACAGACCCATACATGCTCTGATGGCTGCCAGGGCACTGGACTCAGACTTAAGAGGGTCAGGGAGGGCTTCCTGAAGAAGGCAGTATGTAAGATGAGACCTGGAGACTGAGTTACCAGGTCAGCACAGCAGGTAGGAAAGAGTTTGGGGGCAGAGGGACTAGCATGTGCAAAGGCCCTGAGGAGAGAGAGAAAATGGTACATTCGGGCCCTGGAGAGATGAGGCTGGACCTGGGGGAGGCCATTCTGAGGCCAGGAGCAGTTTCAGAGCTTGGAATGGCTACCTTCTCTGCTATCTCCCTGGCTATCCAGGTCCTTCAAGGTCCTGACATTCCACAGCTTCTTGAAGATAAGGTCATACTGATGTTGTTCAGGAATGTGCCTGGATTCACCAGCAAGCAACCAGCTCTAGGCCCGCCCCCTTCCCACGGGGCCAGCTGAGGGCCATGGACACAGCCAGCCTGAATTCACAGGCTGCTGGCTGGGTGCCCACCCCTGGCCCAGCCCTGCCCCAATCACCCACTGTGATGGACCAGATGTTTGTGTCCACCCCAAATCTGTATGTTGAAATCCTACCCCCTAATGTGATGGCATTAGGAGGTGGCACCTTTGGGAGGCAAGTAGTTCATAAGGGTGGAGCCCTCATGAATGGAATTAGTGCCCTTATAAAAGGGACCCCCAAGAGCCCCCTTGCTCTTTTCCCACCATGTGAGGATACAATGAGTAGTCAAGAGTCTGCATCTTGGAAGAGGGTCCTGTCTGGAACATGACCATGCTGGCTCCCTGGTCTTGAACTTCCAGCCTCTAGCACTGAGAGAAATAAGTTTCCATTGTGTCTAAGCCCCCCATTCTGGGTAGTTTGTTATAGCAGCCCCAATGGACCAAGGCACTTTGGGGGTGCAAGTCCTCACGGCCCTCAGGTTGGATCTGAAGCAGGAAGCCCCACAGGGGAGCTGCCTCTATGGTATTTATGGTATTTGTGCAGCAATCTTGTCTTCTTGCAATGACAGGGTGGAAGAAGAGGGACTCTGGGCATTTGGGGCAAGGCAGGAAGGCTGACCCTGCAATGCTCAGGGCTGCCCCTTAGGGCAGAAAAACTGTTCCCCCCATCCTCTCCTGATTCTCACATGTCCCTTCAGATATTCATGTCGTAGAAGAATCCAAACTCTATCTCACACTTACAATTTTTTTTAACAGTTATTCATTTTTTTTGAGAAAGAGACAGAGCATGAGCCGGGGAAGGGCAGAGAGAGAGGGAGACACAGAATCCTAAGCAGGCCCCAGGCCCCGAGCTGTCAGCACAGAGCCCGACATGGGGCTCGAACCCATGAACTGTGAGATCATGACCTGAGCCAAAGTCGGATGCCCAACAGACTGAGCCACCCAGGTGCCCCCATCTCACACTTAAATACAAGGTATTTTTGCATGTTTTGTAACATACTCTGGGAATGCTTGAATCTCCTGAGATTCAAGCCCCCAGAACAGGATCCTTAAAGCCACCTACATTTGTAGCCGAACATTTGTGATGCACTTATTGTGGTGTGAGCGTCTGGCCGCCTTGCGCCCCGTTGTGTCTGCTGGCAGGATTGGCTGGGCATTCACCTATTGAGATGCACATAAAGTTATTATGACTTTTTTTTCCTTTACACGTCAGTTGGGGCATTATACTGGTTTTCCTAAAAAAAATTATGTGTGTGGGTAAATTTGATTATATGTGTGGATGATTTTATCGTGAAGTCCCCGGGGCCCTTTCAGGACAGTACTAAGACATTGCCTTTCTCATCACGGACATTTGAGGATGCAGAAGCCAGGGCATGTTAACTGGCTAGAACCTCAACAGGACGCAAGGCAATGGCCCCAAGCTGGGGGTAGGGGAGGTCACCACTGTACTCGGCATAGACACACACTCAGAGTGACAAAAAATGCCAGCGTTGTTTAAGAGAGTCCTTGGCGAAACAGTAAAAATGATCAATTTCATTGAATCTCAGCCCTTGAGTGCTTGACTTTTAATGTTCTATGTGATGATGTGAGCTGTGATACCTACATAGACCTACGTAGGCTGATTTTTACCAGGAAGCACAACCCACACACTGTGGGTGTTCGGACTTTGCTATCTAGCAGGCAGCTTTCAAAAAGGAACAAAATGAGCTGTCAGTCCAAGGAAAAGCAGTTGACCACATTTGTTGCCAATGAGGAAATCTGAGCTGGGAAGCGGAAGTTAGAACTTGGGGAATCTCGAATCCACCATTGTGAGCCTTACAGCCTGCTAATATTTAAAGACTTTCTTGATGAGATGAGTGGCCATGTTAACAAATGTGAGTTTTTACATCGTTTAATGATGCATCATCTTTTGAAAGATCTGCACCGTGCAGCGAACCAAAAATTTCCAAATGACCAATGCACAATACTACAAGATCGTACCAGGGTAAAAGATCTACATCAAGTGCAAGATAGACCCACGCATGTTTTAAGAATAAGAGTGTATGACATTTTTCATGGATGTGGTTTCGGATTCCACACAGAAACTAATCTTTAAGAAACTACCACTTGTAGTGGTAGTGGTAGTGAGTGCTGGTGTAGTAGCAAAGAAGACATACAATTATGGGAAAAACTATTAAACCCACTACATATCTATGAGGTCAGATTTTCTTTAATCAAAACAACATCTCGGGACGCCTGGGTGGCTCTGTAGGTTAAGCACCTGACTCTTGATTTCTACTCGGGTCATGATCTCACGGTTCATGAGTTCAAGCCCCACATCAGGCTCTGGTAGTTCAGAGCCTGCTGGAGATTCTCTCTCTCTCCTTCTCTCTACCCCTCCCACATGCTCTCTCTCTCTCCCTCTATCAAAATAAATTAATTAATTAAGAAAAAAAGAACAACATCTCACAACCATCAGTGCAGAAGCAGGTACAAAGATCCAACAGTCTTCTATTAACATAGTCACTAAAGAGATTTCCAGAAGCATAGGAATCTGCCAATCTTCTCACTGAATTTCCCGGACGTTGTGGAAACATAGACAGTTTTTGTAAAAATATGTTCATTGTTCATAAATATATTTTTATGGATATAGTTCTTAAAAACATTTTTTTTGTTTGTAATAAACCTACCATATTCATGGATTTATCATTATTTTTATATGAATTAGTAAGTATTTTGGTCTTCAGCAATTCTTAAGACTGCCGAGGCGCTCCAACACAAAAAGTTTGAGAACCACTAATCTATGCATCTAATTTGAAAATTGCAAGAGAGCATTTCAAAATGTTTGTTTTGGCCAAGGACGTATTGGGCTACCACCTCACACCCACCGGGATGGCTGTAATAAAAAATCAGTAGCAAGTGTTGGCAGGGACGTGGAAAACGTGGAACTCTCACCCGACACTGGAGGTGGGAATGGAAAACGGGCAGCTGCTGTGGGGAAACGTCTGGCAGTTTTTGAAATTGTTACACACAGAGGGAAACAATTTCACCTCTGAGTATATACACACAAGAGGGATGAAGACATGTATCCAGCATAAAAATCTGGGCACAAATGTTCATAAAAACATCGTTTGCAATAGCTGAGGGTAGAAACAATCCGAATGTTCGTCAACTCACCAATGCCTAAAGTGTGGTATATCCATGCAATAGAATATGATTTTACAATAAAGGGGAATGGAGTAGTGATCCACGCTGGGACGTGGGTGAACTTTGAAAACACTGTGCTAAGTGACAAAAGCCAGTCACAAAGACTATATCCTGTATGATACCATTGACATGAAATGCCCAGAAGGAACAAATCTATAGACACAGGAAGCAGATGAGCGGTTGCCGGGGGCTGGGGGCAGGCGGCAGGGCAGGGATGGGGAAGCAACCTTTAAGGGACAGGGAATTTCTTTTAGGGGGGGCCGAACGTGTTCCAGAATTAGATTTCGGTTGCACACCTGTATGCAAATGTATGTATACTTAAAAATATTGGAGTGTATGCTTTGAATGTGTGAAGTGTTTACAGTATATGATATAGCTCAATAAAGCTGTTAAAAAAATAATCTACTTTTTTAAAAGGCGAAGGTTGTATGTGGGAAGTATGGTGTCCCATGGTGCTGGGAACCGTGCCCTCTGGCGGCCAGTGGCAGCATAGCATCAGGAAGGTGAGGAAACCGGCCCTTGCTATCCTAGGACTGACCACAAGAGGGCAGAAGAACACAACAGTTGCCCACCTAAACTTGGGGAACCTGCTCGCGATCTGAAACCTCACAGCCAGCCAGGCTTGGGCCGGGGCTAGAAAGAGTCAGACTGGAGCACTGGAGTGACCTTACAGAGCCGCCCACAGTAATGATGTCGGATGTCTGAAGCCCATGAGCGGGGTAAGCTATCTCCTCTGGCTGCAGCATAAGCAACCCTAGGGAAACCCCCCCACCCCACCCCTAAACCCAGAGGGGCTGAAGAGGATGCAGAATTGAGTAGCAGCAACCCAGAAAGATATTGGATGCCAACTCTGGGCACAATTGTCTTGGCTCTGGGAAAATCGATATATATAAACTTGGTTGCTAATGGGTGCTTAACAAAAGCATTCGCTCCTTCATTTAATGAAGAGAAGATGTCTAGGCACCTACTAAGTGCCATATACTATACTCGTCACTGAGGACACTGTGATGATTAAGAAAGGTGGAGGTCTTGCCCTCATGGGACTTAGAATCTAGTAGGGGAGATATGCCAGCAACAGAAACCACCCAAATTAAAGAAGAAGGAGGAGGAGAAGAAAATGGAGAAGGAGAAGTGGGGAGAGGAGAGGCTGCGGAAGAGGAAGAGAAGGGGAGGAGGTGAGGTTGGGAGAAAGGAGATGGGGAGGAGGAGGAGGAACCAACGGGTACTTAGAGGCTGTGAAGGAGGACAAGTTCTCTCAGGACACCTGAGAGAGGTCTCGTTTATCCTGAGAGTCAAGAAAGAAACATAGAGGAGGGGCGCCTGGGTGGCTTAGTCGGTTAAGCGTCCGCCTTTCGCTTAGGTCATGATCTCGCGGTTCGTGGGTTCGAGCCCCGCGTTGGGCTCTGTGCTGACTGCCAGCTCAGAGCCTGGAGCCTGTTTCAGAGTCTGTATCTCCCTCTCTCTCTGACCCTCCCCTGCTCACGCTGTCTCTCTCTCTCTCTCTCCTAGAAATAAATTTTAAAAAATATTTAAAAAAAGAAAAGAAAAGAAAAGAAAGAAACATAGAGGAGCGCCTGGCTGGCTCAGTTGGTAGAGCATGCGATTCTTGATCTAGGGGTTGTGAGTTCGAGCCTCACGTTGGGAGTAGAGATTACTTAAAAATAGAATCTTTAAAAAGAAAGAAATGTAATGAAGGTGTAGGAGTTTAAAATTTTTTTAATGTTTTATTTCTTTCTGAGAGAGAGAGAGAGACAGCGTGAGCAGAGGAGTCAGAGAGAGAGAGGGAGACACAGAATCTGAAGCAGGCTCCAGGCTCTGAGCTGTCAGCACGGAGCCCAACGTGGGGCTTGAACCCACCAACTGTGAGATCATGACCTGAGCCGAAGTCGGACACTTAACCGACTGAGCCAGCCAGGCGCCCCTGAAGGTGTAGGAGTTTATCAGGTGAACGCGGGAAAAGGAGAGTTTTAGGCAGAGCAAACCATCTGTGCAAGAGCCTGGGGGTGGGAAAAAGCATGGTGCCCTCCAGGAGTTAAAATAGAACTATTTCGTTGGACTGTTCATCATCCACGAAGAGGAACAAAGCTGTCATACGTGCTGCAGCATGGATACACCTCAAAAAAAGTATGCTGAGTGCAAGAGGTCAGTCACAAAAGGTCACACACTGTATGATTCCACTTTTATGAAACACCCAAGCTAGGCAAACCCATGAAGACAGAGAGCAGATATCCAGGCCCGGCCAGGGCAAGGGAATGACTGCTTCATGGGTGTGGGGTTTCCTTAGTGGTGACGGAAGTGTTTTGGAACTACATAGAGGTGATGGCTGACCAACATTGTGAAGGTACTAAATGCCACTTTAACATGATGGAGCTTACGTTATGAATGTCGCCTCAAGAAAAGAGTCCAGGGGGTGGAGCTTAGCGAGGCACAGGGAGATGGGCCGGGAAACGGGAGGCCAGGCAGCAGCCAGGTTCTGCTTGGCTGCGAGGGCAGGGAGGAGTACATTTCTGTTCAGGGATGAGGAAGCCGTTGAAGGCTGAATGGGGTCAGGCTCCGTGTGAGCACTCTGAATGCTGGACAGAAAGAGGTGACATAGGGCCCGACAGTCAGGTCAGAGCTGATGACCCAGGGTCATGCCAGAGGAGGCGGCCATATTTACTGTCCTCTGAAGAGTGCCCAGGACTCAGCTGAGTCAGGAAGCCTGAGGGGGGCGGGGGGCTGCCGGCTGACAGTGAGATGCTGAGAATCCTACAGTTCCCATTCCACACTCCGCCTGGAGATCTGTCCTGTGTTTCATCAGGCGCAGTCATGGGAACTCAGCCCCTTCTCGTGCAGCCCGTTCTGTCACTGGGCTGCTCTGATGTGGCAAGAACTTCCTTATTTTGGACTGCAATCCGCACCTTCTGCACGCTGGTGCCACTCTGTCCTCTGGGCAGCCTGCACGCTTTCCCACAGCAATCCCTATGTAAGTCAGAGGCTGCATTCTCTGGGGATCCCCTGCGTCCCCTTGACCGCCTCTGGTCTTGCTTATTGCTCTTCATCTGATCTATCGTATCGCATTGTCCCCCTGGACAGGTTTCTATCTCTCGTAAGAGATGGTGTCTAGAACTGAACCCAGCTGTCGTGCTGTTATGGGAGATGAGTCAGAGGGCCCAGTGGGGGATGGATCCTTTGCTCCTGTCCAGGGCTCTGGGTCAGCCTCCACAGGGACCTTGGAGAAGTCCACGTCCACCTGGAGCAGAGAGGGCAGAGGGTGACTGCCTGTTGGGCAGGCTCCCCACTGCCTGCTCTCCAGAGTGTGTGGGACCCGCAGTCCTTGGTCAGCCCTGTGACGTGACCAAAATCCAAGCACCCACAGGAGTGCCTCCTGGACCCGTCCCCTGCCCCTCCTGGACACACATCCTCAGAGCCGCTCATGTGGGCCTGAAGCTAAGGAAGTTTCCCTAATTTGGGCTGAATGCTCAAAAACTGGGAGAAAAACAAATAGCTCAAAAGTCATCCCAAATCCCACCTCTCTACAAATTATACAGTAAGAAGTGAAAATTTCCTTTTTGTCCGCCCTCCTGTCTCCTGTCCCTACCAGTTACCAGGTTGGGGTGTGGTCTCCTCAGATCCCACCCAGGTTTAAGTAGACATAGCTTTACATGTAAGTTTATAGAAAGCTCACAGCAGACTACGTTTTCCCCTTTTCTTTTCAAAAATGGGATTATGCGATTCCTAATGATCTGCATTTTTTCATTCAGTAATACATCATGGATATTTTTTTAAGTCAGTATTTATAGATCTACTTTATGCTTTTAAATCATGGCATAGAGGGATGCCTGGGTGGCTCAGTCGATTAAATGTCTGACTTCGGCTCAGGTCATGATCTCGTGGGGGGCTCGAGCCCCGTGTGGGGCTCTGTGCTAACAGCTTGGAGCCTGGAGCCTGCTTAGAATTCTGTGTCTCCCTCTCTCTTTCTGCCCCTCCCCTGCTCTCTCTCTCTCTCTCTCAAAAATAAATAAACATTAAACCATAGCATAGAATTCCATTATATATGGACATGTTATTTTCAGTATTACAATGTTGCAACAAACATGTACATCCACATCTACAACTACAAACTTGTATCCATCTCTAACTGATATTTACAGGCTTGCTATATTTCTACAGGCCATTCATTCCTAGAAGTAGGATGGTTAATTCCATGGAGGGGGTACGTGGATATAAAATTTTAGTGCCTGCTGTCAAACCACTCCCCTAAGAGAGCGTACCAGTTTACAGCCCCGCACACAGAGGATGAATGTGCATGTCTTCATGGGCACCCAACATTGGCTTCCATCAGTCTTTGAACTGTCTGCTCCCCTTCCTCCTTCATAAAACCTGAGGCCACCCCAGTGGGATGGAGGAGGCTGAGCGAGGCAGTGTGACTGGTTGAATAATGCCCCCTCCAGGACGTCCCTGTCCCCAGGACCTGTGCATGCTACCTCATGGGCAGAAGGGTTTTGCAGATGTGATGAAGGTTATAGACCTTCAGGTGGGGGGGGCAATCCTGGATTGTCTGGGTGGGCCCTATGTCCTCAGGTGAGTTGTTGACAGTGGAGAACCTTTCCTGGCTTTGGTCAGAGGAGGAGGTGACTATGTAAGAAGGGCCAGGGAGGTGCGAAGCTGCTGGCTTTGCAGGTGGGGGTGGAGGCCGTGAGCCAAGGAACGTGGGTGGCATGCGGAAGCTGGAAGTAGTTGCTCCCCTGGGGCCTCCAGAAGAGGATGCCTTCCTGTGCCACCTTGATTTTAGCTCGGGCGCCCCAGAGAACTGTATGGCGATGACTTTGTGTTGTTTTCAGCCACTAAGCTGGTGATGAGTTGTTATGGCGGCACTAGGAAATGAATACCGGGCAAGCACAAAGCTAGCTGCCTGTTGCACACCCCATGCGGCCTCTCCAGCTCTCAAGTCCTCTTCCCCAAGAGCCCTTTCAACGCTCTGGTCTCCTCACCACACCCAGAATGCACCAGGTTCCTTCCTGCTTCTGTGCTGATTCTCCCACAAGGGAAGGCCCTGCTTCCTCCATTTGAATGGGGTCCTTTACCTCCCTCCCCACCCGCTTCCCATCCCCCAAGCCTTCTGGAGCCCAGCCAGACCGCAGAGAGTTCTTCCTACAACAGAGTTCAGTTCAGCTCCCTCCGTATCTCTAAAGGGTCTGGAAACGGAGCGTGTTCATGGGCAGAGGCAGGAGGGTGTACCCAGCTCAGGGAACAACACCTACGTACAGGGATGTGGAGGTTAGAATATGTGGCTTAGTCCTGGGGAATGACCACAGGTCGCAGGTATGATGGGCTGGCCCACTGCCTTCATCTGTTCGGCTGCTATAACAAATCCCACAGATTGGGTGGTGTAAACAATAGAAATGTCATGGGAATGGGGTCATACAGTACACATTGCTTTATTTTGTGTCTTTCCCCCTCGACAATAATGGGAATGTTTTTCCGTGTCAACATTTTAAAGAATTTTTTAATGTTTATCTATTTATTTATTTATTTTAATTTTTTAATGTTTATTTATTTTTGAGGGAGAGAGAACAGAGTGTGAGTGGCAGAGGGGCAAAGAAAGAGGAAGACACAAGAATCCAAAGAAGGCTCCAGGCTCTGAGCTGTCAGCACGGCGGAGCCTGATTCAGGGCTCGAACCCACGAACCTTGAGATCATGACCTGAGCTGAAACCAAGAGTCGGAGCTTAACCTGCTGAGCCATCCAGGTGCCCGGTTCTGTTTCTGTTTTTTAAATCAGGCCCAAAGATGGGGACAAAAGTGATATAACTAGTATCAGAATTTAAAATCTTCTTTCTGGACTAGATAGAAGATTGCCTCTGGACAGGTGGCTTTCAGCTGGCTTGGCTGAAGAGACCAGCAGGGGTGCAGAGGTCACCCTGAGTGGGGCTGGCCCTCCAGCAGAGACTCAGGATGGCCTGTTCGCAGCAGCCAGTTGGCAGGGGGAGAAGCTGTCCTTCACCTCCCAACTTCGGCCGTAGATTATTTTTATCCATCCCAGTCACCACTTAGCCTGCAGCCCTGTAATTTGGGAGCCTGGCCACCACCGTGCTGCAATTCCCCAGCAGATGCTCAGACCTCGAGACGGCCCCTTCGACTTGCACTTTGGTGATGCTCCGTAGCCATGGGACTCTTGTGCAAATTAAAGCCAGGGCTCAGCGCAATGGAATCGAAAGTGAGGTAGGAGAGGATGTTGGGTCATCTGGATTTTCTGCAACTGCCTCTTCTCAACCACCAAACTGGACTAGGTTATCTTGGAAACATGCTTGTCCTCTCTCTCCTCCAAGGAGACAGGTTGGGGCTGAGTGTGGGGCTGGCTTTACAACAGCGAGGCTGGGCGGGGGCAGGGGACGTGGCTCAAGTTCGGGGTAACCTTCGGTGAAGTGCACTGTTTTTTCCCACCTGGTGCAGGTTCACCTGCAGAAGTACCGACTTTCCTGGCCAGCCTGGCTTGGCATCGATGACATGGTCGCATGCTCCCCAGGAGACCCTCTGTGTGTCAGTCATGTGCTTTCATGGAAATTCAGCCTCCGCCATGCCACCCCTCTAACGTCCACAAGCCCCAGCTCCTCAGGGGGAAGGGAATCTAGTGTATTACTGAGAATGTACAGAGTGCCCGACGCGGTTAAAGTTGGTTTGGTTTGGGCAGATATTCGTTTGTTTAATGAGTATATACACAGCAACCTCAACAAAAGGAGGGGGAGAGAAGGCTTCGTACTAAAATAAAATCAGAAACTGGATGAACTTATTTGCTACACTGTCCTTTGTTTATCACTGGTAGTGAGTCTTTGGCTGAGAAATAGGTCCTTTCTGTTTTGTTTTTTCGGCATCATTTACTTTGCTTGGTTAAGGTTTCTGTGGTGTTATTTGAGCTCACAACATCCTTGGGAGGTGGACATGCTTCCCCGTGGGTCACAGGTGAAGACAGCGAGACTCAGATGTGGACCAGGAGATTTGCAGAGGCCAGAGCCCCTTCTGGGCAGCTTATCTAAAGTAATCTCCTTCACCACCTCCCCGCTCCTTCCGTGAGTTCTTCTCTGCTCCTTGCTCTGGGTTATATTCTTCTTAGCCCTACCCTCCACGTGCAAGCATGTCACATCATTCCATTCCATTATTTGATTGTTCATGGTCCGTGGCTCTTGCTAAACTGAAGCCTTTGAGATCATGGAGCTAGCTAGCTGGTTTTGATCACAGCTGCATCCCAGCACCCAGAACAGGGACAGCCCTCTGTGGGGACTCAACAGGTTTTGTTGAATACATTCAGTCAAAGCCTGGATTCAGACGCAGGTCTGCCTGATTCCAAAGTGGGTACATTTTCCATCCCACAGTCCTGTGGATGTGGGAAACAAGGCTCAGTGAGGTACTGTGATGGTTGGAGCCCGCTGGAGGTAGAGCTCAGGATCTGAACCCAGATCCCCCAGTCCCAGGCTTTCCTGGTGAGATTCCTAGCAAGAGAGGCCAACAGAGAATACTTCCAATCACCCACGCTCCTTCCTCCTACCTTCTTTCTGGAAAATTTCAAGCAAGGAGATGTGAGTGTTTGGTGGGTACGGAGCGGGGGGTGGTGGTTCGGAGCAGGGCAGCAGAGCCCATTCAAAGTGCTCCAGCAGGGTAGGGGTTACTCATCTGACCACCCTGGTCCCAAACTCCCCCTTCACAGCCAAAGGAGCAGACCCCTGGCCAGCTTGGACCCTGTTGCCAGCCTGTAGTAAGAATCAGGTGGGCCTTTGTGCTCTTCAGTAGCCCCTAGAAGGCATTCTTGTTACCATAGAAACCGGGCCCCTTGGCTTCCCTCTGAAGAAATCTTTGGACAGTATCCCATCAAGCCACACTTCCCCCTCCTGCTTCCCAAGTTGACCCTAGAGAAAGCATCCAAGTGGGCTCAGGCCTCCAGGGCTTCAGGGATGACCTACTGACCTATTGATCAAGATCCCATGGGGCACCTGGCCGGCTTAGTGGGTAGAGCATGCGACTCTTGCTATCGGGGTTATGAGTTTGAGCCCCATGTTAGGTGTAGAGATTACTTAAGAAGGAGAAGGAGAAGGAGAAGGAGAAGGGAGAGAACCAGGCGTTGGTTCATCTGGCAGGGAGGTTTGGGTGGCTGGAACCTGTGTTCAAGGCTGGAGACACCTTGATCCAGAGCATGGGGCCTGAGGGGCCCCTCCATTGTATCTTTCACGTGATGACGGTGGCACTACAATCAGCACTATCGCCCTCTGGGCTGGTACCCCGGCTGCAAGGTCTGCTACTGCCCATCTTACAGACGAGGCATGCTGCCTCTCACCCTGGTTGTCTTGTTCTGGAAGACCTACTGCACGGCCGTCTTGCCACCAGCAGGCAAGCCTGCCAGCTCAGGGACAGTGTGTCAGTTCTACCTCTGTCTCCCCTGCACCAGGCACAGGGCTGGACATGTGTCAGGTCCCTGGCAAATACTTGTTGAACGAATGAATAAATATAAATTGCAAAAGCTCTTTTCCAGTATATGATTTTTATTTCTTCTCTCTCCTTTTTCCCTATCCTCGGTCCTCCCCCCAGTAATTAAGCCTATCTTGGTGGCTCTGTTTCCTTTACCTCCTGAAAGGCTTTGGAATCTCTAGGCCTTCTAAGGGTGAAGCTGCAGCTTAGCACAATGGCCGTAAAGGCTAAGAATGCAGTCTTTAGAGTGAGACTCCCTGGGTTCGAATCTTGGTTCTACTATTGACTAGTTGGGTGACCTCTGTGAGCATCAGTTTTCTCACCTGTAAAATGGGGATAATGATGGTGGTGGTGATATTAATGATGACGGTGTATCAGACACCTGTTAGGGGTGACTTCCGATGCCCCGAGCCTCTGCTGTTACTCATTCTAACCACTGCAGTGGTGACCAGCTCTGCATGGACCATGAACAACCTCGCTTGGGTGCAAGCCCGGGAGCATCTGGTCTCATGTCCATGCTGCATGCCCCTGGGAGTTCTCTGAGGCCATCAAATCACAGAGGCTGCAGGGCTCTGCTTGGCGTCTACCCCTGCACAACCAAGAAGTGTTTGTGTAGTGGGGGAAGCCTTTTGGGGTGGACATGGCCGATGGGAGACAGGAGCTAGTGAATAAAGTCATCCCCATTTTTACCCTGGTCTGTCCTGGAGTCTGTTATATATGCCTTCTTGAAGGATATTCCCAGAGGATAGGACCTGCATTCATCTGCTGTAGAGACACCTTTATATGCACTCCACCTCCTTCCCTGCTCCACTTCGGTCTGTCCCTCCCTCCTGCACCCTATGGCCACTCCTCCTAACAAAGCATTAGGCATCAGCCCTCAGCTTCTTAGGCTTTGCTTTATAGGAATCCGAGCAAGACAACTATTATCTCCTCTAAGAGCTCATGAGAAGGTGCAATTAGCTCATTAATATCAAGGGCTTCGATCAGGGTCTGCCACCAGTGAGCCTTCTGTCTTATGACTGCCGGGTCCCCCTCCCCCACTTGCCTTGTCCCCTTTCCTATACCTGGTCAATCACAAGGTCTCCTGAAATCATCTTGACACAGCCCACCTCTCTTCATCCCCACAGCCACCATCTTGTCCAAGCCACCACCAGCTGCTCGCCTGGACCCAAACTGGGTGCTGACTCCAGCCTTCCCCTGCCCAGCCCTCCTCCACTCTGCATCTGCCGTGACCTCCCTAAAGTAAAAATCTGGTCTGCTGCATTTCTACTTTAAATCCTGCCATTTCTCACCATCGCTCCTCAAAATCGGTTAAACTCCTTAACCTAAGGAGACTCAAGGCCAAGTCTTCAGGTTCCTCGCCGGCCACCCCTGTCCCCCACTTCTGCTCCAAGCAGCTCTCTCTTCCCTTCAGCTCTTCAGCCACATTGTCTGCCTGGATCAGCTTCTCCCTGTTCTCTTTCCCTCTTCATCAGGGTGACATCAGACATCACAAGATCCAGGGAGCTTTCACTGGACTTTTCGAAGAAAATTTCAAATATATGTAAAGTGGAATGAATAGTATAATGAACCTGCTCATCAATGATCAATATACAGCCAATCGTGTTGCCTTTATACTGTCCCCACTACCCTTCCTCCTCCTCAGATTATCTGGAAGGAAATCCCACACATCGGGTGTACCAGTTCATCTAGCAATTTCACTGTGTGCCTCTCTCTAAGGACTCTCTTTTACAAAAACAGTACTGCAGCTCCATTATCATATCCGTGACACTTGACAATAGTTCCTTCAAATCATCAAGTCTGTTCTGAGTTCTTATTTCACCAGATAGTTTATAAATAAAAAAAAATAGTTTGTTTGAATCAGGATCCAAATAGTCCATACATTGTGGTTGATGCATGTGCCTCTTTGATTTCTTGTTTTTAATTCAACTTCTTCTTTAACAAATTTTTTTCTTAAAGTTTATCCATCTTGAGAGAGACACAGCATGAGTCAGGGAGGGGCAGGGAGAGGGGTGAGGGAGGGATTGGGGAGAGAGAGAGAGAATCCCAAGCAGACTCAGCGCTGCCAGCGCAGGGCCCGGCACAAGCCTGATGCAGGGCCCGAACCCATGAAACCCTGAGATCATGACCTGAGCTGAAGCCAAGAGCTGGACACTCAACCAACTGAACCACCCAGGAGCCCCAATTCAATTTCTTTTGATTTTTAAGCTTCCCCTCCATCTCTTTTTGTTTCCTTGCAATTTTTGTTGTTGTTGTTATTGTTGAAAAACTTGGGTCTTCTGTCTATAGAAATTTCCACAATCTGGGGTGCCTGGGTGGCTCAGTCCATTAAGCACTCAACTCTTGATATTGGCTCAGGTCGTGATCTCAGGGTTTGTGAGATTGAGCCTTGCGTCGGACTCTGCACTAATAGCACAGAGACTGCTTGGGATTCTCTTTCTCCCCCTCTCTGTCCTTCCCCTGCTTGCTCTCTCTCTCTCTCTCATAAAATAAACATTTTTTAAAAAGAAATTTCCACAGTCTAGATTCTGTCGATCTTGATGGCATCTTTTTAGCAATGTTCCTTCATCCCTTGTATTTCCTTAAATTAGTAGTTAGGTTATAGGCTTGATCAGGTTCAAGTTTGTTTCTTCTCCTCCTCATAGTCTTTCTTCNTGTTTAATAGGCCATAATTTGTTCTTTCATGAGGAGAATCATAACACCTGGTGATCTTTCTTTTTGTGATATTAGCAGTCACAGATGATTATTGCCTGGGTCCTTCAACTCATTAGGGATGCAAAATGGTGATATTTTGATTTGATGATTCCTTCTTTTTTTTAATACTGTTTTTAAATTTTTTTTTTAATTTTTTTTAATGTTTTATTTATTCCTGAGAAAGAGAGACAGTGTGAGCAGGGGAGGGTCAGAGAGAGAGGGAGACACAGAATCTGAAACAGGCTCCAGGCTCTGAGCTAGTTGTCAGCACAGAGCCCGACGCGGGGTCGAACCCACAAACTGAGAGATCATGACCTGAGCTGAAGTTGGACGCTTAACCGACTGAGCCACCCAGGTGTCCCTAGTTTATTTTTTTAAATTTTTAAAAATTTTATTTTAGAAAGAGAGAGCAAGAGCAGGGGAGGGGCATAGGGAGAATAAGAGACAGAATCTCAAACAGGCTCCACGCCCAGTGTCGAGCCTGATATGGAACTCAATCCTATCACCCAAGGATCATGACTTGAGCCAAATCAAGAGTTGCCTGCTCCAGGCGCCTGGGTGACTCAGTGGGTTAAGTGTCTTAAGACAGGGAAAAATAGGATAAAATACACAGAGAGAGGAAAGGTTAGGACCCAAGGTCTCTGGGTGGAGAAAAAATGCATACTTTGGAGCAATGTTGGGAGCATCTGACTACAGCAAACTCCCCTGGGCAAGTGTAAGATTCCTCCCGAGAATGTAACAGACCCCACCTACTCTCCCTCAGGTTTCCCTCAGGAATCTGACAAAAGACCCGACTTAAAAATAAGTAGACCTTGAAACCTATGACCCCCCCAAAAAACAGTATGGCCATTGGCCACTCCCCACACAATGGAATCGAGCCAGCGAGGAATGGACAACCCAGCACCTAGAGTTACCAAGCCAGTCAGGGTAGACCTGAGAAGAAAGAGCAAGGGAGAAGGGAGGGGGCCACCCAAACTCTGTAACACAAAGTCCCTTGCTTGAGTCACGGGCATTCACTTT
Organism: Crocuta crocuta; assembly: GCF_008692635.1. Classification (NCBI taxonomy): domain Eukaryota; kingdom Metazoa; phylum Chordata; class Mammalia; order Carnivora; family Hyaenidae; genus Crocuta; species Crocuta crocuta. The sequence continues at coordinate 4,176,060 of NW_027532406.1, read as the reverse complement.
TGAGTGCCCCCCTCTCCGCAAAGAGCTTTCATACTCTTCTTACGTTCTGGTCTTAAACTCTCATAAACTTTGCCTGCTGCTCAATTTATTGTGTCCACCCCTTCATTTTAAGAAGCGGCAAGACAATGAACCCCGGGTATTGAGGCAAAGGATCCTGCAACAGGCTGACTCTTGATTTCGGCTCAGGTTATGATCTCTCCGTTGCAGGAGTCCGAGCCCCGCATCGGGCTCTGCACTGACAGTTGGCCACTCCACTGACTGAGTCACCCAGCCGCCCTTCCAGGATTTCTTCTTCGATTGCTCGCTGGCATCCTGGGAAAAGGAAGCATATGCAAAATGACCTCCAAAGGCCAAAGGAGCTGTACGATCAAAATAAAAGGCCAACAAGCCCCAGCTTGACAAGAAATGATTTATTAAGGGGGCGGCTGCCAGAGGAATAGATCTGTCAGCCCACAGGGTGGGCTTAAGGGTGGTCCCTTAAGACCACCCAAAAGAAGAATGTTTAAGAGCCGGCTTAACAGTCATATCTCCAGGGCAGATCAAGGACATTATGCCCCGAGGGGAGGGTGTGCTTAGAGATGTGGTTAAACAAAAGGAAAGAATGTTTTGGGGGGGCGGGTACTGTGCTCAAGGTTTCAGATCACAGCCAGGTCATCATGGAGGATTTGTCCAAGGATTAGTCTGGTGTCCCACACCTGGGATATTTCCCAAGACTTAATGCCAATGATTCACGGAGCTTTTTTATTTTCCGCATCTGTTCTGTAGTGGATTATCCAGAGAGGGTACAAAGGGACAGTATTGCTCTGGCTCTTCCATGTTCATAACAGCTTGACTCATTCGTGATGGTCAGTTTCACTCCATAATATCTGTGGCTTACATGTCCTGAAATACTCTCTACTGTCTTATATTAAACATTATATTGTCTTCCGGCATAAAGCATTGCTGTTGAAAGTCAGATGGCAATTTGTTTTTCCTTCCTTCATCAGTGATGTGGTCTGTTGACTAGGATTCCCCCTATTTGTTTTATTTTTTTTAAGATTTTATTTTTAAGCCATCTCTACACTCAGTGTGGGGCTTGAACCCACAACCCCGCGATCAAGAGTCGCATGCTCCACCGACTGAGACAGCCAAGCACCCTGTTTTCTTTTTTTTTTTTTTTTACAAATAGTTTATTGTCAAATTAGTTTCCACATAACACCCAGTGCTCATCCCCACAAGTGCCCTCCTCCATGCCCATCCCCCCTCCCCCCCACATCCATCAGTCCTCAGTTTTTGTCAGCATTCAAGAGTCTCTCATGGTTTGCCTCTCTCCCTTTCCCCCACCATTTCCGCCCTTCTTCTCCCCCTTGGTCCTCCGTCAAGTTCCTCCTAATCCTCCTATACGTGCAAACATATGATATTTGTCCTTCTCTGCCTGACTTATTTCGCTCAGCATAACACCCTCAAGGTCCATCCATGTTGCTACACATGGCCAGATTTCATTGTTTCTCATTGCCGTGTAGTATTCCATGGTATAGATAAACCACAGCTTCTTGATCCATTCATCTGTTGATGGACACTTAGGCTCTTTCCATGTTTTAGCTATTGTGGAGAGGGCTGCTATGAACATTGGGGTACATGTGCTCCTATGCCTCAGCATTTCTGTATCCCTTGGGTAAATTCCTAGCAGTGCTATGGCTGGGTCCTAGGGGAGTTCTATTGTTAGTTTCCTGAGGAACCTCCACACTGTTTTCCAGATGGGCTGTACCAGTTTACATTCCCACCAACAGTGTAGGAGGGTGCCCGTTTCTCCACATCCTCGCCAGCATCTAGAGTTCTCAAGCACCCCGTTTTCTTTCATTAAAGTCCAGCAGCCCTCCCAGACTTGGGTCTCCAAGTTGCCTCGCTCAGGTACACCACACGCCTCCTAAATAGGACATTTCAGGTCACGCTCACTGCCAGGAAAATTTTTTTAAAAGTTTATTTACTTTTGAGAGAGAGAGAGAGAGAGCACAAGTGGGGGAAGGACACAGAGAGAGAGGGAGACACGGAATCTGAAGCAGGCTCCAGGCTCTGAGCTGTCAGCACAGAGCCCGATGTGGGCTCGAACCCATGAACTGAGAGATCATAACCTGAGCCGATTGAGCCACCCAGGCACCCCGGTGGATTTCTATTATGTTTATGGTGAATCTTCCTTTTCTCTGTCCTGGATCTATCACCCTGAATGTCTCTTATCCTTTGGTTTTGTTTCTGTGTGTTTAAATGCCTTCCTTTCTCTCTCATTTTCCTCTTCGAATATCATCTATTGTGATTCTCTCTCTTCTGTTTTTTCTCTTTTCATCTTCATTTCTGAAATGGTTTCTTATTTTATATTTAATTATTTTCCAATTTTTATCATCACTTTTCCCCACTTTCTTCTTTTTTTCCCAATCACTTCACTTCTGAGTTTCTCTAATTTCGATTTATGTCATTTCATAACTTCTATCACTTTTTCAAAAGTTCTCTAATTTCGTTTAGAAATTTTAAGTTACCGTTTCCATCTCTTTCATGGACATGTTTTTCTGGCATGCTTTTATTATTTGTAGGAATGTTATTTTGCTACTTAATCTCCTTTTTCTTATAATTCTACACAGGATTCAACATTGGTGCTTTCCTGATGTTCCTTTTTAAATTAGATTGATTTTTCCAGACTTTTAGGAGACATGGGGCGTGTAAGGATAGTTTTCTACCTTCATGTCTTTTGGACTCCGTATTCTGTTGTCTACCACATGATTGTCCTTTTTTTTTTTTTTTTTTGAGAGAGAGATTGAAAGAGAGAGACAGAGAGATGGAATGGGGGAAGGGGCAGAAAGAGAGAGAGGGAGAGAGAGAGAATCCCAAGCCCGACGCTGGGCTCCATCTCACAACTGAGAGATCATGACCTGAGCCAAAATCAAGAGTTCGACACTTAATGGACTGAGCCACCCAGGTGCCCCTAGAACATAAATTGCTACTGCTGCATCACAAGCCTTCTCAAGTTTAATGTATCAGATAATAACCATTTCATGTGTTCCAGATTGTGTGGGTCATTCAGAAAGAATACAATGAGAATGATGTGTCTGCATCTTGATGCCTGGGGCCTCAGCTGGAAGACTGAGTGGCGTGACCTGATAGTTAGGGGCTGGGGTCCCCTGAAGGCTCCTCATTCATTTGTCTGGTGGTGGATGCTGGCTGTCTGGTAGGTCCTTACATGTGCCATGTTGGGCATCCTCACAGCATGGTGGTTAATTTCCAAGAGTAAACATCTTAAGAAAAAAGGTAGACCTGTATGACATTTGAAAAGCTTTAGAAATCACATGGCCTTCATTTCCATCTTACTCTGTTGGTCAAGCTGGTCACAGAGTTCCAACTAGGTGTAGAGATCCCACCATTTAAAGAGACAAATATTGGGGTGCCTGGGTGGTTCAGTCGGTTGGGTGTCCAACTCCTGATTTCAACTCAGGTAATGAGCTCATGGTTCATGGGTTTAAGCCCCATGTTGAGCTCTGTGCTGACAGTGCAGAGCCTGCTTGGGGTTCTCTCTCTCCCTCTCTCTCTCTGCCCCTTCTGTGCTCTCTCTCAAAATAAATAAAATTAAAAGAAAAGAAAACCCACTACCACAACAAAAATAAAGGGGAAAATGTCAAGGTCCCATTGTAAGAAGAGCATGTGGGATGAGAAATAATTTTTGCGACCATCTTTGGAAAATAAAATCTGCCTCAATTCTCTCTCTCTCTCTCTCTCTCTCTCTCTCTCACACACACACACACACACACACACACATACACACAGCTGTATATTTTCTGAGATTCCTCAACCCTCCATCCTCCAATCCCACTTTCCCCTAGAGCATCCCTTCCTTTGTCTTTTAGTGGGCCTGACCTGATCAGATTGGATTCTGCACTCAAAGTCCCAGTGAGGGGCTTTGTCATGAAAGAACTTTAGTCTATTTGTTCTGAGGGTATATAGGACCCAGATGTCTCCAGCACCATCTGACCTCATTGCGCCGTGGTCCCCTGGCACTCCCACGCAAATCAGCTTCTGCAGAATTGTCTGGTTTCAGCTACTGTGAACAGGCTCGCCATACTTTTGAGGGCCAGTTGGTGATCTGAGGGTTAACTCGTTCTCGGGACCTTCAAAAGCCCAGTTTCTGCCATCTGCTTCCTCCCACACAGATACTGATACCACACACATGGCTAGTAACTGCTTGGGGCTCGTTTCCAATGCACCTGTACTTTTGGCTTTTTGGTTTAACTTGTCACCTAGGCTTTGTTTTTGCTTTTGTTTTTTTTTGTGGAGGTCTGTGGATCTTCTGATTTTTTAACCTAGGGTTTTTGTTTGTTTGTTTGTTTTGTTTTGTTTTGTTTTAAGGTGGGGGTATTAGTGTGTTAGTCTGTTAGGGCTAATAAAACAACAGGCTGGGTGACTTAAATTTATTTCCTTGGGGCACCTGGGTAGCTCAGTTGGTTGAGCATCTGATTCTTGATTTTTTATCTCAGGTTGTAATCTCAGGGTTGTGGGATCAAGCCCTGTGTCAGACTCTGTGCTAAGTGTGGAGCTCGCTTGGGATTTTTTTTTCTCTCTCTCTCTCTCTGTCTCTATCTCTCTCTCTCCCTCTGCCCCTCTCCCCCACACTCACACTCTCTCTCTTCCTCCATAAAATGAAAATTAAAAAAAAAAAACTTTAAAAAAAAACAAGAAATTTATTTCATCACAGTTTTGGAGGCTGGGGAGCCCAAGATCAAAGTGCTGTCAGTGTTATTTTCTTCCTTATAGACAGCTGCCTCTTCACTGCGTCCTCACATGGCTTTTCCTCTGTGTGGAGAGACAGAGAGGGAGAGAAGGGGTTTGGTGTCTTTTCCTCTTCTACTATTGACACCACCCTGTCATGTTAGATCCCTACCCTTATGACTGCACTTAACCTTAATTACACTAGGAAGGCCTTGTCTCCAGTGTAGCCACTTTGGGAGGTAGGACTTCAGCATATGAATTTGGGGAGAACAGATTTCAGTCCATAACGGGAGGAATTTGGAAAGAGACATTCTACATCCTGCCATCTTTCCAGACAAAGAGAGGCTTTGTTCAGCTGGAGTCCATCCAGGCCAGTCACCCCGGACAGGGAGCAGAGTGGACAGCGCTCTTGGCGGTGACAGGAAGGCGTCTAGCACATGACAAAGGTCTTTGGTGGCTGGGCTTCTGCCTATGGCTTCCTGTCCACTCCTGACACCCACCCTTTTCCCCAGGTGCTCTGGAGACAGCAAACCACTTCTCAGTGTCCCTGGGCACAGCACTCTGTTTCTGGCCCCTTGGCCTTTGTTCACAAAGTCATGACTACCCATAATGCTCTCCCTCACTTCCCTACCCACTTCTCTCAAGTTCAAGAGCTCCTATTTATTTTCTCCTGTAGCATTGACCTCAGGTGTCCTCTCTCTAGAATACCTTCCGAAATGCCTTGCTGGTGGCAGGGACCCCCCCCCGCCATGCTTTCATAGCATGTACGTGCACACTCACACACTCCCATGATCATCACACACACACACACACACACACACACACACACTCCCATGATCATGACACACACACACTCGCACACTCCCATGATCATGACACACACACACACGCTCTCCCATGCCACCCACCCATGCCGCCTCCTTGCACCTACCTCACCGCATTGTGAGGTGTCTCTCTGAGTACTCACAGGCTTCTGTGAGCTCCCTGGAGACAAGACCTGTGCCCTTGGCAGACTGGAATTTGCTCTCAGTGCTTATTCCCTTTGTCCCAGAATTCACTACCTAGACCATCACCATGGCTTCGTAGTGGGTATAATAGACTCCTCTGCCTTAATGCCTTTAGGTCTGACAAGGGATTTGCTTCACCCAGTGATGTCAGCAGAGCCTTTAAATGTGCTTGGGTGGTTTGCCTCGTCTCTTGCTACCCTGAGAAGAATGTGCCGCAGGTAGCCTCTGGACCGAGTGGAATGTGGGGATGTGGGGATGTGAACAGTAGACCCGAAGGCAACACAAAGGCTGACCCCAAGCCCAGCCAGCCCGTGGCCTGAAGCAGAAGTCCCTGTTCAACGGCTGACTTGGTTATGAATGAAGGAAATCGATACTTGCTGTAAGCTGCTGAGATTTGGAGGATGTTTGTTTTGCAGCATTATTGCAACAGTAGCTGACTATGACATCATTTATCCTTGTGTTCCCAAGCCCAAACCTGTTTGTTGAATAGAGAAACAAAGACAGTCTTTGATTCAATACCTTTCCAGTGTGGGTTGGCTCAAGTCTCCGCACCACCCTCGACCTTTGCTATCTCTTCTTGCCAAAGGGCATCATAATAGTTGCTTTGTGGGGTTGCTGTGAGGATAAATGAAATAATGTGGGGAGAGCTCCTGGCACTTTGTGTTCAATAAATGACATTTTTCTTTCCCCATCTCTGCCCCTTACCATCTTCTTTTTTTTTTAAGGTTTTTTTTTTTTTTGTTTTTTGTTTTTAAAGTTTACTTACAGGGGAGTGGCAGAGAGAGAGAATCCCAAGCAGGCTCCAAGCTGTTAGCAGAGCCCAATGTGGGGCTCGACCCCGTGAAACTTGAGATCATGACCTGATACAAAGTCAAGAGTTGGACGCTTAACTGACTGAGCCACCCAGCCTCCCCTGCCCCTTACCATCTTTAAGTGAGCTCTTTGGTTAAAAGGATCAGGGAGTAGAGGAAGCTGAGATGGGCTGGGGTGGTGGGGAGAGGGGAGAGTTTACTCGAGATTCTTGAGTCTCTGGCCCCTTTAACTCCAGCTGGGGAGCCTCTTTATAGTCTTCCTCTTTCCCGCCTCCTTTACCCCCAGAATTCTTCCTTAACTCACTGCCAACTTGCTCCTCTGGACCCAGAGAGGAGGACTTACCCCAGATCCCAAGAATGGCTCAGCGATTCCCTGGCCCAGCACGTGACTGGGGTGCCTTTAGAGGACAGGCAGCTTGTACTTCCTCTCTCAAAAGCTAACTGCGATGTCAGTTCTCCCGACTCTGAAACTGCCACACTGTGAGGACACCGGAGCTGGCTGCATGGGGAGAGGGAGGCTGTGTTGAGGAGCACTGAAGCAGTGAAGCCTCTTTGGACTATCCAGGTCAGCCCAGCCCAGCCCAACTGCCAGCTGGGGGCAGCAGGGTGAGTAGCCTTAGTTGATGCCAAACGGAGCAGAGGAGCCTTCCAGATGTAGCCAGTCAATCCACAAATTTGTTGGAAATAATACATGTTTGTTGTTTTAAGTCATTATGTTTTGAGATAGATTAATAGATAAATAGGGGTGCCTGGGTGGCTCAGTCAGTTAAGTGTCCAACTGCAGCTCAGGTCATGATCTCACGGTTTGTGAGTTCGAGCCCTGCATCAGGCTCTGTGCTGATGGCTCGGAGCCTGGAGCCTGCTACGGATTCTGTGTCTCCCTCTCTCTCTGCCCCTCCCCCACTCATGCTCTCTCAAAAATGAATAAATGTTAAATTAAAAAAAATTAATAGATACACGAAGTTCTTTCTCTACCATACATATGTTTTATATAATATGTGTAATGTTTATGTTTTATAAGATTTTATTTTTAAGTAATCTCTATACCCAACGTGGGACTCAAACTCACAACGCCGAGATCAAAAGTCACATGTTCCACCGACTGAACCAGCCAAGTGCCCTTAATGTTTATTTTTATTAGTCTTTCTGAACCATTTGACAGGAAGTGGCAGAAATCATGACCCTAAATATTACAGTGTGTATCTCTAATGAATCAAACATCCTCTTACATAACAGTAAAGTTATCAAATGCAGGAAATTTAACACGACACAATATTAGCAATCATTTTGCCCCATTCATATTTTCTCAATTATCTAAACATTGTCTTTCTTAGTCTTTTTTTTTTTTTTTTCCAGTTCCAGGATCTAGTTCAGGAGAATGCATTGTACTTGGTGGCTGTTATCAGTTGTGTGTAGCTGCATAACACGTCACTCCAAAGCTTAGTGGCTTAAAACGACCATTTTTATCATCCCGCAGTTTCTATGGGTCAAGAATCTGGATGTGGCTTAGCTCTTTCACTCAGGGTCCCTCAAGGCTGCAATCAAGGTGTTGGCCAGGGTTACCATGATCTCAGGGTTCAACAGGGACAGGATCTGCTCCTAGCTCAGTCCGCAATTGTAGGCAGGATTTGGGTCATAGTGGAATGTCGGCCTGAGGGCCTCACTGCCTGGCCACACAGGGCTTTCTATCGAGCAGCTGGCAATTCCGAATGGCAGAGAGGAACCAGAGAGAATGTAGCAAGACAGCTATCACAGTCTTTTGTAACCTAAATTACGGGTCTTTTGTAATCCAGAAATGACATTCCATTACCTTTGTTGTAGTGTAGTCATTGTAGCTGGTTGGCAGGTCTGGGCACACTCAAAGAGGGGGAATGTACAAGCGGGTGAAGGTCAGGATGGGGGTCATTGGGACCATCTGAGAAGGCTGCCTACCATGGTGCTCATGTGCTCACGTCTCTTTTATCTCTTCTAATCCGGAATGGCTTCTTAGTCATTTTCTTTAGCTTTTGTGTCCCTGACATTTTAAATATTATAGGCCAGCTGCTTTTTTTGTTTTGCTTTGTTTTTGAGGGAGAGATAAAGTGAGTGCATGAGCAGAGAGAGGGGCAGAGAGAGGGAGAGAGAGGAAGGCGGGGGGGAGAATTCCAAGCAGACTCCCTGCTCAGTCCCAATTCAGAGCTTGATCCCACGACCCTGGAATCGTGACCTGAACCTAAATCAAGAGTCGAACACTCAGCCAACCGAGTCACTCAGGCACCCCCCAGGCCAGCTGTTTTATAAATGTCCCTCAGTTAGGGTTTGTCTGATGTTTCCTTGTGATCAGATTCAGGTGATGCATGTTTTTGGCAGAAACGCTTCATACTCAGCATTGTAAGCTTCCCAGTGTACTGCATTAGGAGGCACATGATGTTGGTGTTTCCCCTTACTAGTAATTTTTTAAATGTTTATCTCTTTGTTTTTTTTTTTTCAATATTTATTTTTGAGAGAGACAGAGAGACAGACTGTGAGCGTGAGAGGGGCAGAGAAAGAGGGAGACACAGAATCCGAAGCAGGCTCCAGGCTCTGAGCTGTCAGCACAGAGCCCGACATGGGGCTCAAACCCACAGACTGCGAGATCATGACCCCAGCCGAAGTCGACGCTCTACTGACCGAGCCACCCAGGCGCCCCTCATGTTTATCTACTTATTTCTGAGAGAAAGGGAGAGCACAAGCAGGGGAGGGGCAGAGAGAGGCAGACGCACAGAATCCCAAGCAGGCTCTGGGCTCTGAGCTGCCAGCCCAGAGCCTGACGCCGGGCTCAAACCCACGAACCTGGGAGATCATGACCTGAGCTAAAGTCGGACACATAACTGACTGAGCCACCCCCAGGCTCCACATTCTTAACCGCTCTGCAATTCTGCCTCTGGCCTGGAAAGTTCTTTTTTCAACAGGGTACAAGTTTTTAATTTTTCAAACAGGGTAAAAAACATAATACAAAGCAAACAAATAAAAACAAGACCAAATCTCTTGGCAGAGCATTGTGAGAAGAAGTTGAGCCTGGAAACCATTATAGGATGAAAATTCCCAATGTCCTGTCAGACTTTTACCCTTTCTCTCTCGTTGGCAACCAAGATAGCCTTAAACGAAGGCCCAATTATTAGCTGTCACGCCAGCTCAGAGAAACCCATTTCTTCCCATTGCTGGTCCCTTTATCTAGAAAGCTCTGTCCCATCTTTGCCTTCTCTTCTGCTTGCAGAATTCTGGCTCATCTGGGAAGCCCAGGCCTGGGGTCTTCAGCTGTGAGAATAAGGCTGTAACACTAAACGATTCCCAGGGCGGACAGTCACATCACATTCCATCTGCCCCCTGAGGCCCCCAGGACTGTGCAAGCCTGCGATCTTGTTCTAGACATGCCCACTCCCTTACCCCCAGCCCCAGTCGCCCCTCACATAGCACATTGTATCATTAGTATTTATTTAGACATAGATCTGTCTCCTCTGGACAGAAGGTGGGACTATGGCTTGTCTACCTCCCTGGGTCCCAATATCTAGTAGGTGCTCAATACATCGTGGGTGAACACAGGAATTTCTCAGTGGCCTCCTGTGCTCCTCTTCCCACCCCCTACCTCAGTAGCACAATCCGCTCTCTAATCTGGGGACGACACAGTCCTAGGTTTCAGCCTTCGTATCCCATGACATGCTTACAAAGTTCTGGCACTAAAATCCCAGACGCCTCCCTGACAAGGCCAGCAGGTGAAATGTAGCTTCTTGAGACAGATCTGTGAGGCTCAAAGGAGGCCCTCCTTTCAGAGAAGAGGTGATGGAGTCTGGAGAACCCCTCTCCTCTGGAAACTGGTTGGGGGGCATGCAGACTGATTCCAGAGCTCCGGTCCTCACCCTGTGGATGCTGAGGCCAGAGCCCCCGAGGCTGCAGGAGGTGTGGAGAGGGACTCAGGATGCTTCCCCAGGAGGTGATTTAGGGTCAGAGTTTCAGTCCCCTGGAACAGGTCACAGAACTGTTAATAAAAGAACTGAAACACCCAGCTGGGCTTTTCCGCGAAAAGAGACACCAAGGTCTCACTTCACAGTCTGGAGCACTCCACCCAGGGCCCCTCCAGCCCACAGTGCTGGGGGAAGCTTGGGCTGGTCTGGATCTAGATAATAAACAGGGACCTCTGACTTCTGCCACCTGTAAGGATTCACCCCAGGTTAGGCCGGGGTCATGCTCTATTCTATTTGGGTTTCTTTTCTACAAATGGTGAAGATGACCAGGGAGGCAACGTGTAGATGTTAAGGTTTTTCCTTTTTTAAAAAAAAATTCTGATTTCTTCTTTCCAGGAAATGACCTGTTGTGTCTAAACCCTGTACTATCCCATTTAACCCCAGGACCACTGTCTTAAAGAGGCCTGACTTAGCTCACGGCGCTAAGTGTTGAGAAGACTCAGAAGAACCCAGCAAGCCCAGATCAAAGCCAGGGAGGCCGGGGCACCACAGGGTGCAGGCACCTAACGGGGAGGGGGCCCGGGGGAGGGAGTGTCTCGGCTTGTGTTGCAATTCCGAGCACTTTACCCAGCTCCAGATTCAGTCGGCCTTGTACTCAGAGCCGGCGCTGCCCAGCTGGGCGCTGCCCCGGCGCGTGGGAAGCACCCCGGTCCCCACTAGTGGTCCAGCAGCACCCACCCCACCGTCCCCCCCGAGGCGCCGGCTGCCCAGGAGGGTGGGAAGATAAGGCGAAGCCGCTCTGGCCGGCCCGCGTGGACCCTACTTCCTTCTTGCTTCCCGGGTCTCACACTAGGGGAGCTCCGAACTGGAGGCGCGAGCAGGCGGTCGGGCCGGTGGGTGACCTGTGACCGCCCAGAGAGGGTGTGCTTTGGGCTTCGGAAGCCCTGGGGGCCGTCACTCGGCTCCAGCACTCCAACCCCGGGCCTAGAACTGGTGCGGCCCGAGGGATGTCTCCGGGGAGGGATAGGAAGGGAGGCTCTAGCGGGGTGAAGCCGCGAAGATCTCCACGCCGCCTCTCCCCCCACCCCGGGGCCGGCAGCTCCTCCCAGACTCTCTGCGAGGAGGTAGGGGATTCGAGCGGCCCCCAGCGAGTCCCCGGGGAGGGCGGGCCGAGGTGCGGCGCCCGGAACAAAGGCCCACAGAGGGGTCCTGGAGAGCGCGGCTCCCCGGGGGCGGGGGCGGGCCCCCTCCCTCCCCNGCCTCGGAGGCCCGCGGAAGGCCGCCCAGCCGTGCGCCCCCCGACCTTCCCCGTCCGGGCGGCCCGCCAAACTTTGGAGGAAGAGGGGGCGAAACGGAGCGTGGGAGAGGGAGTTCCCGGCCCAGGGAAAACTCCACGCGGGCACCCGCCACCCCCAGACCCACCCCGCACCCAGATTCACAGCTGCCAGGTAGTCTCAGCTCATCCTGCCAGCCACAGACACATCGCGCCCTCGCCCAGAGCCCACGCCGCATGGACCCCGCACTCGCCGCAGGCCGAAATGTGCAATTCCGGGGGCGCCAGGGTTTGGATGTTTAGACCAAGCACACCCTCCTGCCCTCGGATACATTCACGGTCTTTGTCTGCAGCCCCCCCTTCCAGTATGGAGCCCCCAAAGCGTGATGGGCCGGGGAAGAGCCGCCTTGTCTTTGAAAGTCGTGGCCGGCACCCCGAGGCTAGAAGTGGGGAGGGGGAAGCAGACACTGCGGTCGGATCTCGGGGCTCGGCAGGAGCGAGTCTGGTGTGGAAAGTCGGTGTCTTGGTGATGTGTCTGGGTGTGCGCAGCCCTTCCGGAGGCGAGGCCGGGAGAGAGGAGGGAGTGATTCATAAAACTCAGACCCGGCGTGCTGGGCTCTGAGCAGAGTGGAAAAAAGCAGCAGGCCGATGCTACCCTGCGCTGCGCGGGACAGCTGGGTGGTGGTAGTGACAGAGCTTGAGAGGAAAAAAACAACAGACCCTTCCCCACTCGCCCCCCCAGCGGATGTGCTTCCTCAGAGGGACTTCCAGGAGGAGCCGTGGAGGAGATTCCAACCTGGATGTGTGTGTGTAACCCGGGGTGGGGGGTGATATTGGGGGATGTTTAAGACTCCCAAGGTCAGGAAGGAACCAGGGCAGTGCCGGAGCCCTTTTCATTTAAACTGCACCTGAAGCTGTGCTTGCTTTCGGATGCCCTGGTGTGCTGGGGCCCTGGAATAGTTCAAGGATTGTCCTGGACCCAGCCCAGTGCTTGGCACACAGCTGGTACTCAATATGTAGCAGTTTGACGGTTAGTGACACCAATAATTAACGTTTGCTAAGGACTCACTATGAGCCAAGACTGGTGGCCTCACCTGGGTTGGAATTGGTCTTCCTGCAGAGAAGGAGGCCCTGCTTTGTCTGGAGAAGCGGCCCAAGCAGCAAGTTTCACTGTGCCCTATGGGCTGGCGCTGCGGTCTTGAATCTCATCATTGGCCTATGGTCGCCTAAGAGGGGCAGCAGGAAAGTCTCCATTTCTATCTCTGGCTAAGCAGGAGATGGTGTTGCGTGCTTCTTCCTGGTTCCTGGGGGCCTGGCTGGAAATGGGTCTCGTGAAGGGTGTGGGGGCTGTGTCCTCAGCAGGGGCTTGGCTCTGTGGTGGCAGCAGGTAGAGGGGGTAGTCACAGTCCCTGTACTGAACACTTGGGGGGGGTTTCTCTGTGCCAGCTGGCATGTGTTTCCCAGAGGAGCTGAAATCTTCCTGCAACTGGAATTGCAAGCAGTCTTGGGAGTAATTCCCTACTGGCATGGGATTAAGAGCATGTGAGGATATGGGACAGCCTGGCCATGGAATCACAAGGAAGTGTGTCATTCCCCTGCCCCTTTGTGAATAGGGTCAGTCTGCATTTCAAGCTTCTAAATGGTCTAAATGCTGAAATTAGCAGAGTTCGTGGGCAGCACCAGCACTACATGGTTGACCCCAGATGAGAGACAGAGTGACCTGGACTTGGCCACCTCCGATTTCAGGTGGCGTGGCACAACCAGTTCTTCCCCGTATCACCTTCCCACCTTGTGTCTTCTGTGATCAAGAGCTCTACCTACATGATCTCATTAAGCCTCTCCATCCCTATGAAGTTAGCATTTTATGGTTATTTTGCAGATTAGGAAACTGAGGCTCAGAAAGTTAAGTAACTTTTCAAAGTCACACTGCTGATGAGTAACAAAGCTGGGATTTGAACCTGGACGGTCTAACTCTGGAACTCATGCTGATGCTGTCCCCACAGCCAGGCTGTCTCCTAGGTCGCTACTTGGTGCCTCCATGGCAACAAAGAAGCAACGCTGGCTACTTACTAAGGTGGTCCTGGGGCCTCGGACTGTAGTCCTTTATCCACACTGTCTGTCCGCACTGGGTTATACCGTGGGCCATGGGAAATTAAACTCTGGGTGGCTCCAGGTTGCTAGAACCTTCCATGTAGATCTGGAGTTGGGGAGTGATAAGAGATTTGGAAGTGAATTGAGGGAGATGCCACTTGTGACCCTACAAGTCGTAAGGTTGGGTTCGGGAGAAAATGCCAGGTAAACATCCTCAGATGGTACTTCTTTTTTTTTTCCCTAACCCTCACCCGAGTGGAAATCTGTTACACAGGGAAATCGGCCCTTACCTGCCACTGCCTGCCTGGTGAATATAAAGGATTGGGTAGTGGCTGTGTTCCCACACTTGCCATGTGCCCCGGGGCAGTTTGTGGTCCCCAAGAGAGATGGGTGGCACAGAGCTGGGATGGGGGTGTAATGCATGGCTCACGTGGTCCCTAGCTTATGCTTTCCCATACGCGCCCCACAGAGGCACAGCGGTTATCATCCCCACTTTACAGATGAGCAAGTGAGGCTCAGAGAGGTGCAGTGAATGCCTAAGGTCACGCAGCTAGGAGCCAGCAAGCTATGCTGCCTTCAGGCACCCCTGCAGGCACGTAGGGGCTGCCTTGGTCTCAGTCTGGTTTGTACTCTGTACCCCGCAAGGGCTGAGAGAGCTGCCTCTCACCACTCTGCCCACCCTCAACTCCGGCCAGTGTGTCTATAGTGCGGAAAAAACTGGCAACCTTAAAGAAGGAGCAGAGGATGAGCACTACCCAGCTGGCCCCTGCCCTCCTTCCCCAGGAAGCCCACCTTCCCCAGGAAGTCCCCTTGGGTGAGTTCCAAGAGCCTTGACAGTGCCGAGCTGCAGAGATCAGAACCCTCTTCTGCCTCCATGGACATGCTGTCCAAGATAGAGGTTGGGAGACTGGGTGCGGGGGATGGGGGGACTGCCCTACCCGAGGGACAGGGGCTGTGTGCCCTGGCTCCATCCCAGTGCCTGAGACGCGGAGGTACTTAGGAACACTGTCAGGTGCTGGGTGAAGCCCAGGGAGCGGCTGCAAGTGAGCACCTCTGCTGGGAAGTCATAAAGCAGGGCAGCCATGGGGATCATAGCCGTGCGGAAACCCAGAAGTCCCTGTGCCTCGTGAAGTCACGTAGGAGGAAAAGAAAACAGCCCTCCTTTTCATTCCTGAAACCTAAATAAGAAGTAAATGTCACCTTTCCTTCCCCGGTGACTAAATAGATGATAGAATGCTGCTTGTCCTGCCCTGAGCACGTGGCTTCCACAGCTGGGTGCGGGGTGGTCCCTGGCCGGCGGGCAGCCTGTTCTGTGCTTGGAGGTGGACATACTCGGTCTTCAGCTCCATTGCCCNCCCCCCCCCCCCTTTCCCGGGGGGGGGGGGGGGGTGCGGGGAGGCTACAGGAGCCCCCGGACCACCCGTAGCTTCATATCCACCCTCTGTTCCTCCCCTTCTCGTGTCTCCCCTCCCCTCCTCAGCCCCTGCTCCACAAAGATGGCTGTGTGCTGAAGGACTGAGTTTCTCTAGGCCCTGGGAAATTTATCACTGGGGTTCTAGAGGACTCTGAAAAGGGTTTGGAGGAAAATGTGGAAAATAAATAAGCCAGTTCCTAGTTCAGTGTCTCCTGAATACCACAAGTAAACAGCCATCTCGGATGCCAGCCTGGGAAGCGCTGTTCTGGCCTTGCCCGGTTACACCTAGCTTACTGGCCGCCTTCACCAGCTCCCTCCTCCCTAACCCCTCCCTGCCTAGCCCCTCCTTTTTGACTTTGGGAGCCTTCAAAAGTCTGGGCCACTGGCCTGTCCTCATGCTGTGGGAGGCTGGCACACTGGCCGCCGGGACCTGGAGGAACATGTGGGAGAAAAGTCTGCCTAGGGTTTCAGCTCAACCCTGTTCCACCTGAGCAAGTCTCTCGGCCTTGGCCCCACTCAGCGAGGCCGAGGGTGGTCTCTCGGTTGGTGAGTTTTACTTTGATGCTGGAGAATGGTGGGGCTTTTTCCAGGTTTGCGGCACCTGATGAGGGTGTCTTAAATGTCAGTTTCGAGTTGGATGGACCAAAGCTAATTTTCCCCTCTTGTGTCCATCCAAGGTGGGGCTCACTTGTGAAGAAACCCATACATTTATACCTTGAAGGGCTTTCTGGACTAGCCAGAATGTCAAGGTTCTTTGCTTTTGGCTGGAGTCATAACAGATTAGACCATATCAGCTTCGGGTGCTGGTGGTGTAAGCTCACCCCGCAAGTTTCAAAAGCCCCAGCACGGTTGTAAGTTACTATGTGTATAGGATAGGAAGCAAATTCATGATTGCCTAATAACTTCAGTGCATTTAGTTGACCCATTCTAAACCCCAGCACCTAGTGAGGAGAGAGAGCTGGGCCTCTCTGGGGGCGGCGGGCAGTTGCTGGCTGGGACCCAGAGGGTGGCTGAGGGGTCTTTCCATTGGATGTGAGCTGGGTCAGCAAACGCAGACCTCTGCGATCTGGGGAGCAGGCACTGCCGGAAGGCTCTGGGTCCTGCCCATGGCCGGGGAGTCCCTTTGTCATGCTGCAGCCAGGCCTCAACAGAGAGAGGACTTGGGACTGAGCCCCGTAACTTGCAGCCTTGATGGGTTGGCGGGAAAGAGACTGCATGCCCACATGCTCACAGACCGTCCCATATGTCATGGGCTGAAATGTGCACGCATATATATACACACAGACTCTCTCTCAGATATGTACCCCCCCGCCGCCAAACACAAATATTTCAGTAAACAGCTGGACATATTATATACCAAAACCTTTGTAGGCACAAGTATGTGCGTACACAGATACACAAACACAGAGACACGCTCATTCCCAAAGGCAAATTATGTAATGGTTAAGACCACATATCCTAAAGCCAGAAGGCCTGCAGTCCTGCTTAGTAACCTTGTGACCTTCGGCAAGTTACTTAACCTCTCCGGGCCTCAGTTTCTTAATGGGTCAGAGCTTCGTTCACTGACAGCCCTAGGTCATAGGTAAGAGGGCTGTCAGTGAATTAACATCTTTGAGGAGTTTCGAAAGGTGCCTGCCTATATGCAGAACTAGGTCTGTGTCATAAGTATTCGTCACCGCACACTCTCTGCCCCAGATACTCAGTCCTAGATTCACAAGACTTCTCAGAGAGGCACTCAACAAACTTGTTAGTGAATGGAATCAGTCACCTTGCACTTTCCCAGCGCCGAGCCTCAGAATGTACGGCATGTGCTCTCCTAGACGCAAATTAGAATTCATCAGGAAAACAAGTTCGTCTTCCCTCAGAAAGCTCATTATTTGAAAACAATGTTGGTACTAAGACCCCCAAAGAAGGACAAGATTCCTTTAGCAGCAGAGGTTTTCAAACTGGGTTCCGCGGAGCCCCAGCTCTGGGGCCTGATGGGAGGGGGCTCCGGGCCTCTCCCCCGCCGTGTCTGTTGTATGCATTGGGCTTCGAGGCAAGTTCAGAAGATGTAGCCGCGGCCTAGCCATTTGAAAGCCCCCTCTGCAGGCGGGCCTGCTCCGCTTCCTGTGTGTGTGCATGCCTGTTCAAACACGCCGAACGGGCGCCCCTGCGAGCCCACATGGCCACCTGAGGTGGGGCCCCAGGGCTCCCCGATCTCTTCCCCTCTTCCCTCTTCTCCCTTCCCCTCCGGCTGCTCTCACCATCTGCAGGATTCTGGGAAGTGCTAACATGTCTCAGCCAAAGCAGCGTTATCTGAGGAAGTATTTTGAAAACAAACTGGGCCATCTCCCCCCACCCCCAGCCTGAGGTTACACCAGTTTTCAGCAAAAAATTTCACAACTCGCATCACACCCGGGGCACATGGGCCTGGCTGCAGGCGCCTGGCGCCCCTCCGGACCAGGCCTGGGGCCCCCGGCTGCAGGGTTAAGGACAGCCACACCTCAGGAGGCCCGAGGTAGGGAGCTAGGACCTGTGGGGAAGGGGAAGTCAGCCTCACGGGGATGGAGGAAGAACCGAAACCCCCTTGACCCTGTCTTATTTTGTTCGAGAGGAGCTGTTTCGCTGGTGCCAGGCACATGCCTGGTGCCAGGACCCGGGGGCAGGGGCCCGGGAGGCCGTAGTTGTGGCAGCTCATGGCACTGTGCTCTTAGAACCTTCCGGGCCTGCGCCCGTGTTCTCACAGGAAGCTCGTGAGGGAGGTTTCTTGTTATTGCCATTCTAGAGGCAGGGAGACAGAACCGCAGAGGCCGAGTGAGTTGCCCACATCCCCCAGCCCGGCAGTGCCAAGCGGGGTCTGCGCCCCGCGGCCCGGCTCCCCCAGCTCCGCCACCCGGCCACAGCGCTGCGGTGGGTCAGCCTGGTTGCCGTGCCTGCGGCCCCAGCAGATGCAAGGAGAGTCATTTCACAACTGGCCGGGGCGGGCCGCTGCTCCCTGGCCCGGAAGCTCTGGGGAGGCTGGCTTCAGGGGCAGCTCCGTGGGGGTCCTGCGGGTGTCAGTTGGGGCCCTCAGCCTTCCCCGGGCTGCCCCGGACAGGGCATTTCTGATGGTCCATCAACCTCTTCTGCAAGGCGGGCCATGTGCTGAGCACCGCTTCCCCTTGGCAGTGATCCGGTGTCAGGAAATGGCATCAATGGCAGGAGAAGGGGTTTAAACTACCAGCAAGGAGGAACTGGCAGATCACGGCGTTCCAACCAGACAGGGGCCCCGCCCTGGGGCAGGTGCCGAGCTGCTTGGGGTGCCAGTGGCTTCCATGGGCCCTGTGATCTTCCCGGTGGGTAGCATGCCCCGGTCTCCCCTTCCCAGCCCTCACCTTATCTTCACTTGTCCGCTTTCCAAACTGCCCTCGTTCCCAGACGCACACCTCCTGCTCTCTGCAGCCTCTCCAGCTGCCTTTTCCTGGTGGCCAGCTCCCGTTCAGCCTCGGGTGACACCTCTGGAAGCCTAGGTCAGCTGCCTGCATGTCCCCCTCGTCACACTTGGCCAGCGTGTGGCCAGCGTGTGGCCATTGCTGGTTTCAGTCTGTGGTCTCCTGTGGGTAGTGCGCTCTGCGAGGCAGGACAGTGTCTGCCTCGTCCCCCTTGGTGTCCCCAGTGCTTCCGCAGCCCCAGTGAGTCCCCACCTGACTGTGGAACCATTAAGTGACGGATAGGACACAAAGCTACCCTGCGCGGGATGGGACAGTGCTCAGCCTCCCAGATGGGATGCACCTGCTAAGGGAATGGTCTGAGTCTGCCCCCTCCGACTCACGGTGACTCCCACCATGACTCAGCCCCATCAGCGAGGGCTTCTCAGTCCTGTTCCCTTGTAGACAGATGTCCTGTTCAGCCCCTGCAGCCCCTCCAGGGTTCAGCCCCACCCCCGGGCACTGTCGGTCCCTGGTGGCTCAGTCCTTTCTCCTGAGCAGAGAGAAGGAAGGCCAGCTGGCAGGCTCCCTGGGTGGGGGTGGGGGTTCCAGCCGAAGCCCTCAAACTACTCTTGCAGAAGTAGTGGAGCCCTGAGTGCTAAGTTTTCCTCTGGGCCACCCAGGGAGATGCATTAGGTGCTCCCCTCCATCCCTACCCCCTGCATCGCCTGTCCAGATGCCTGCCAGGGAAGGGAACCCTGCTCCCCACCTGCTGTGTGACCATGCCAAGTTGCTTAACCTCTCTGTGCCTCATTTGTAAAATGGAGATGCTAGTAGTACCCACCATATGCGGGTGATAGGAGAATAAAATGTGTCCCTATACAAGTGTTTACAGCAGTGCCTCGCACGTGGTAAGCATCAAGAAGAATGGCCTATTATTGTTTTAATAAATGCAGCTAGAAAAGTATATTGAGGTCAGATCATAGAGGCCCTTGAATGTCATATTTTTCATTTGCTAAACACCTGCCGTGTGCCAAGTATTTTACAGACCATCTCACTAAGCCCCCTACAACCCAGCGAGGTTGTTAATAATGTTTCCATTTTACAGATGAGGAGACTGAGGTTTAGAGAGGCGGGTTAACCCACCCGACATCACTTGGCCAGGAGGAGTCAGGGGCAGTAATGAAATCCAAGTCTTTCTGGCAGTTAGGTCTTCCCTCCGTGTGGAGATTGGGGAGACATGACAGGCAGATGGGGGTCCCAGCTAGGAGCACTGACACCATAGCCACGGGTCCCTGGGGCAGGGAGGACAGGAGGTGCCAGGGGGCGGAGAGGTACTGTGCAAGCCTGAAGGGTGAGGAGACAGGGAAGGCTCTAGGCCACACCACACAGCTCCCATTCACAGCCCAGGGGCACCACTGAGTCACTCTGGGAGAGCATGACATCACCGAGTCTCACTGTCCGCTGCCCCCCTGCCAGCCTGCCCTCTGTGGTTCCCTGGTGTCCTCGTGCCCAAAGTCCTGCAAGGGACCCCCACATCTTGTGTAGCAGAGCCAGGTCAGCTTTCTGGCTTCCTGTCCTGAGTTCTCTCCAGCTGCTGTCCCCCACCTTCCTGGCGTTCCCTTCCCTGCCTGGGGTCTCCCACGCCCCCACTCACACACTCGGCTCTGGCAGGAGCTCCTGGAAGTGGTGATGGGCATGAAGAGCTTCCAAAAGTACATCCTTGCCAGGCTGCTGATGGGAGTTCTGGGAATTCCAGTGTTGGAACCACTTTTAAAAAGTAAAGTCTGGTCGAGTTGTGTGCCCAGCACTGACACAGGTCCCAAAGGCCTCTGCCTTCCTCGTAGGTGCAGCTGAGACTCTGAGAGCTCTGTATGTACTAAGCAACCTCAGGCTGAGTGATTTATTTGCATCTGTCTGACTGCATGAGATAGCCCCATTTTACAGATGCCGACACTGAGGCCCAGAGAGGTTAAGTGACTTGTCCAAGGTCACACAGCCCAAAAATCCAAACCCTCAGCTGTTCAACTGTGCTCTTAGCCACCCCCCCATGCAGCTGCACAACAAGCCATCAGAATCATAGGAGATGGGGTGTATGAACTATGCCAAACAGTGTGGTGCAGACAGGAAGTGCCAGGAGAGATTTCATCTTTCAGTGTGGATCACTCCTCAGAGTTTCTTGGAGATTGTGGATCTGTGTAGGAGGTGGCAGAGAGCACCCAGCTTCTTGGCCATGCAGACCCTGCTGACATGGCCATGGGGGGGGGGGGTGGGGCATGAAACTCACCTCTCTGGAAGGAACACAGGGGTTCAGAGGGCGTCTGTTCTGTTTTTGGTGGGTCAGACCTGGCGTGTGAGTCAAGAGAGGGGCTGAGTGCCAGCTTCCGCAGCCCAGTCTGCAGGCGCAGGATGCCAGGCCGACTGACGCAGCTGCCGCTGGGACTCCCAGCTCTGTCCTGTCCCGCCCTAGCTGCCTTAGCTGGGAGGAGGGGCCCATGGCCAGCCCTGTGCTGACTGGTGCCCTCACCCTCCGCAACCTGACAAGGGAGGCATGGTTATCCCCATCTTCCAGGTGAGGACACTGAGGCTTAGAGAGGCTTTCTGGCTCACCTGAATGCCCTTGGCTGGAAAGGGGAGAAACAGAGACTCTTTTTCTTTTTTTTTTAATATTTTTTTATTTATTTCTAGGAGAGAGAGAGAGACAGCGTGAGCAGGGGAGGGTCAGAGAGGGAGAGGGAGATAAAGTCTCTGAAATTGGCTCCAGGCTCTGAGCTGGCAATCAGCACAGAGCCCGACGCGGGGCTCAAACCCACGAACCGCGAGATCATGACCTAAGCGAAAGTCGGACGCTTAACCGACTAAGCCACCCAGGCGCCCCGAGAAACAGAGACTCTTAAGCTCTTCTTTCTGCAGAGACAGAGGGAGGGAGGAGTAAGCCTGCCCTCTGACACGGAGGGTACAGGCCAGCTCTGTTCTCAGGCTTGCATTTCTGCGTCACTGTGCAGTCACTGGCTCCCTGTGTTGCAGAGAGAATGGCCCTCTGGGGTGAGAGAAAAGCTCTGATTTCCCTTGGGCTGTGAGTTACCGTTTTTCCAGAAGTACTGTTGAAGCAGTAGGGGCCCTCGGGCTTCCACTTCCCGGGCTGGCTCAGTGTCCACCAGCCAGCCAGCCTCGCCCTAGTCCTGCCCTGGAAACGAAGGGCCTCCACGGCCTTATGAGAGACCTGGCTTAGGTGATTACTCAGCCTGGGACTCAGCCGACAGGTGCTGGATTCCCAGTGGTCCCTCATCCCCTTGTTAACGCCCAAGTCCCAGGCTAGCGCAGTCCAGTGGCGCTCCCCACAGGTATGTGGGGGTCCCCCAGGATTCCACAGTCTGCAGGGTGGCTCCTCCCGACCCTGCCCCCCCCAGCCCCCAGGACCTCGAGGGCTTCAGGGGTGGCCCCCGCCCCTCACACCTAGAAGGGAGGGGACCCAAGCCAGCTACTCGCCCCACATAGTAACCGTTTCTGGAGTTTTCACTTTCCTTGCAGGGCAGGCTCTTAAGTGTGACTTTCTAGGGACAACTCCGTTTCTCGTTGCCTCCAGAGCTCCCTTTCGGGCTTTGCCTCTGCTTAAATTCAGAGGCCTGTTAAAATGACTTCTAAAATGGGCTTCTCACTTCAAAAGACCTCTGCCTCTACCTCTACAGGTAGAAAACTGGTACCTGCTTTTAATTTTTTGTTTTTTAGTCTGATTACATTTTGTGTGCGAATTAAGTGATACATGCCCATGGTCCAGAATTGGAAAGGTACCAAATGATGTGTGGAGAAATCTCTTTCAAATTGAGGCACAACAGGGGCGCCTGGGTGGCTTAGTCGGTNAGCAGTCGCCTTCAGCTCCACCCATGAGACACAAAGACTCCCATGGGGGTGGGAGGGGGCTGTGCTTTTACTCTGGGGGACTGATGATGGCTGAGGGCTCTGGGGACACATGGGGTTTGGGCTCAGCCTTAGGGTAGACTTTGGTCAGGCATGAGGAGGGAGGGGATGGCCCCTGGGCTCTGCCTGCTCTCCCGTGGGAATGCCTTCTTTTCTCTGTTTCCACCCAGAGATGGACCCACAGCTTTGTTATTTTTTAAGTGATGGCTTTATAGTTTTTATAATAATGATAGATGCTTCGTGTGCAAAGTTCAAGTAAAATGGACAAACGCAGAGAAGAAAGCAACAAATCCTCCCTCCGTCCCACCACCCAGCTGTAACCAGTTAGTTGTTTTGTACACCTACTTCTCTAGGCACATATACATGGAAGAGGGGAGGTTTTATAAACACGGGGAAATGCACAGTTTAGTTTAAGTTTTAGGCCAATGTTGTAAGGAGGCCATGTGCCCCAAAGCAGGCCCTCTTATTGTTCAAGGCCTCCATGAGGGCATTGTGCGGGGGAAGGGAGCTCGCACGCAATGATCTTTAAAACCTCCTAATTCAGACCAGTTACAAAAGGGGAGCCAGCTTGAAACAGGTCCATACCGGCTCCAGAGCAGTGCTTTATTAACCTTTGGACCAAAACCTCAAAGATACACAGAATTGAAATAAAAGGTTTATGAAGCCCATGTGTATCTTTATTACACGTGATGCACTCTGATATTTTCAGTTCTATACAATTCTATTTTAGTTTTTACAAAAAAGTTTTGTTGAGGGGCGCCTGGGTGGCTCAGTTGGTTGAGCATCCGACTTCGGCTCAGGTCATGATCACACAGCTCGTGGGTTCGAGCCCCACATCGGGCTCTGTGCTGACAGCTCAGAGCCTGGATGGAGCCTGCTTCAGATTCTGTGTCTCCTTCTCTCTCTGTCCCTCCCCAGCTCATGCTCTGTCTCTCTCTCTCAAAAACAAACATAAAAAAACATTTTTTTTTGAGTATGGGGACCTACCAAATTGATGGCAGGGTGGGGTTTTAAAAATATTACTCTAGAAGAGTGATTTTCAAACTTTACAGCGACCTTACCTGCAGAACTTGCTGGAACAGCTTGCTGTGCCCACCCCCAGAGATTCTGATTGATGAGATCTGGGGAAGGGCCTGAGAACATGCATTTCCACTAAGTTCCCATGTGCTGCTGCCACTGGCCCTGGACCCCATTTTGAGATCCGACCAGCCTAGATTGTTTTTTTTTTTTAATTTTTTTTTTTAATGTTTTTATTTATTTATAGAAGACAGAGAGAGAGAGACAGCGTGAGCAGGGGAGGGTCAGAGAGAGAGGGAGTCACAGACTGAAACAGGCTCCAGGCTCTGAGCTGGCAGTCAGCACAGAGCCCGACGCGGGGCTCGAGTCCACGAACCGCGAGATCATGACCTAAGTGAAAGTCGGACGCTTAACCGACTAAGCCACCCAGGCGCCCCTAGATTGTTTTTTTAAAGCAAGGTGCTTCCTGGCAGAGACTTCCAGAGGACTTGCTTTATTCAACAGATGAGAATTGCCAATGGCTAACACAAGAATTAGGTCTCTGACAGTTTTGTGGGTGCCACTCAGGCCACTCACTATCTTTGGGATCTTAAATGCCACCCGCCTGAAATCCAGCTCACACTATTAATATCAAGTGCCGAATGCAGAAAGGGTCTGCTAAGCAAAGGGACATTTATGCCCAGCCCTGGTTGAATTACTTGCCTCTTAAATCCCAAGCCCACAGAACATAAAACCCTCCCAGCCCTTTTGAAAACACTGCTCTTCTATAGGGAATGAAAGGTGCCATTTACCATGCAGAATTCACCTTTCTGGTTTTTTAAAGGGAAGAAGGCAAGTCAGGCATAACCACCCCATGGGGAAGGCTGTTCCCCTCAGTGCAGTTGGGGTCTGGTGGATTTCATTGGCTGTTGCCAGATTCCCAGCTTTCATCGGAACCGCGTCCTGACATTGTAGCTGAGCGCGTGCATCAGCCCTGGGGTTTCCCAGCCTGCTGACTTTCTGAGACTGGCTTCTGCTTTACGCTGCTTCTGCTCCTCCAACCACAGAACTCTCAGCCCCCACTCCTAATCCTCCCCCTTCACAGCCTTGGGGCCCCCTCCCCAGTCTTGCAATCCTCTAGAAGCCAACCCTCAGCTGGGAGCAGCCTCGTGAGGGAGGGAAGTGTTAAATGGGCACAGAGCCCCTCTGTTCCATTAACAATGGCCCGTTGATGACTGGATTCTGCCCAGGGTGGGCCCCCTTGACTGGACTTTGGGGAGGAGGAAGGACTCCAGCCCCCCCCAGGCAGCCATTTCTGGGTGTGAAGTTGATTCGAGTCTTCAGGCTCTACCCACAGAACCTCATTCTTCAGGCCCTGATGCAGCAGTGAGAGACCCGCTTACCCTTCCTGTCCCTTCCCAGGGGCAGTTGGAGGCCCCAGGAGTGACTTAGTTCAGTGTGATTCAACAAACATCTATTGAACAGCTGCTGGGCAGGGAGGCTCGGTGCTAAGTAGCTGTGGGGAATGAGAATAGCCGCTGACATGAATTCAGTGCTTATTCTGGTCGACCTCATCCCTGGCTGCTCAGCCGAGTCACTAAGGAGCCTATATAAGCATTTCAGTGTGCGGATCACCCCACCCTAGATCTTCAGGTGTGAATCTCAGGCCCTGATATTTTACAAAAGCTCTCCGTGATTCTCATTCCCAGTGGAGCCTCCTATTGGTTAGATACTGTGCTAAGCATTGAACTTGTAGTGCCCATTTTATGAGGTAGATGCTTGTGGGAGGCTAAATAATGGCTCCCCAAAGATGTTGCCACATGAACCCCATTATGGATGTGTTACTTCCCCATTGTAAAGGGACTTTGCAGTGTGACTAAGTTAAGGATTTTGAGATAGGGAGATTACCCGGGATTATCTGATGTGCCCAATGTAAGCATAACAGACCTGGTAAGAGGGAGATTGAGAGGCAGTTGCTTAAGTGTCCGACTTCAGCTCAGGTCATGATCTCGCAGTCTGTGAGTTCAAGCCCCACGTCAGCTCTGTGCTGACAGTTCAGAGCCTGAGCCTGCTTCGGATTCTGTGTCTCCCTTCTCTCTCTGCCCTTCCCCTGCTCATGCTCTCTCTCTCAAAAATAAACATTAAAAATGATTTTTAAAAAAAGAGGGAAATTTGACTACAGAAGAGGAAGTCAGAGTGATGCCTCAAGAAAAAGACTAAACCAAGCTTCTGCACAGCCAAGGAAACAACCCAGAAAATTAATAGGCAACCAATGGAATGGGAAAAGATAGTTGCAAATGACATATCAGATAAAGGGTTAATATCCAGAATATATAAGGAACTCATCAAACTACACGCCCGAAACACAAACAACCCAGTGAAGAAATGGGCAGAAGATATGAACAGACACTTCTCCAAAGAGGACATCCAGATGGCCAACAGACACATGAAACGATGTTCAGCATCCCTCCTCATCAGGGAAATACAAATCAAAACCACACTGAGATACCACCTCAC
>NW_027532406.1:4149533-4149742 GCF_008692635.1 Crocuta crocuta | reverse complement strand
TTCATAGCAACACTCTCCACAATAGCTAAAACATGGAAAGAGCCTAAGTGTCCATCAACAGATGAATGGATCAAGAAGATGTGGTTTATCTATACCATGGAATACTACATGGCAATGAGAAACAATGAAATCTGGCCATGTGTAGCAACATGGATGGACCTTGAGGGTGTTATGCTGAGCGAAATAAGTCAGGCAGAGAAGGACAAATA
>NW_027532406.1:4144926-4148744 GCF_008692635.1 Crocuta crocuta | reverse complement strand
TTGGTGGAAACTAATTTTAAAAAAAACTATTAAAAAAAAAAAAAAAAAAAAGAAAAAGACTCAACCAGCCATTGCTGGCTTTGAAGATGGATAAGGGGGCCACGAGCCATGGAAAGCAGGAGCTTCCTTTTCTTTTCTGTTCAATTAAACTTTTTAGATTCTGTAAGTCTTTAATTCCGGTTCGTTAACTAACACACAGGGTTATATTCGTTTCAAGTGTACGATATAGTGATTGTATAATTCCATACATCACCCGGTGCTCATCATGACAAGTATACTCTTTAATCCCCAATTTTTAAATTCTTTGAGGTTTGAAAGAATTAGAGATACATGTGCAGTTTTAGGAAATAATACGGAAAGATCCCACAAACTATTCCCCAGTTCCCCTTAGGGTAACCTCGTACAGAACCCTCCTACAAGATCACAAACAGGACAGCGACACTAAGCATCGAGACAGAGCACCGCAAGGATCCTTCATGCCGCCTTTTATAGCCTTAACCACATCCCTCCCGCTCCCTCTCCCAACTTAGCACCTGACAATACTAATTCTGTTCTCTCTTTAGTTTTGTCATTTCTAGAATTTTGTATAAATGGAATCATGCAGTACGTAACCTTTTGAGACTGGCTTTTTTCGCTCAGTACCCCTGAAGTGCATCCAAGTTGTATGTTGTAGTAGTTCATGCCTTTTTTTTTTTTAAAGTTTATTTATTTATTTTGAGGGGGCGGGAGGAGGGGCAGAGGGAGAGGGAAAGAGAGAATCTCAAGCAGGTCCCACACTCAGTGCGGAGCTCAACTTGGGGCTCGATCTTGTGACTGTGAGATCGTGACCTGAGCCGACATCAGGAGTCTGGTGCTTAACCCACTGGGCAACCCAGGAACCCTAGTCTGGGCCTTTTTATTGCTGAGTAGTGTCCCGTGGTTTAGGGGAGCTGGTTTTGAATGGACTGCTCTAACACAGCCCTAGAAGCTCCCCAAGACCTTGTGTCCGGAGCAAAACAAGGAACACAGACCTGTCCACTGGCATCCATCCCTGGTCAGCAAGAGATCAGCAACCCTCCCACCCCTACCGCCAACCACCAGCCTGGTCTTGCTGCTGGGCTGGTGCCACGGGCAGGTTCTCCTTAAGGAGGCCGGATGGGCTAAAGCCTGGCTTTCAATCCTTGCCCGCTCTAGGTTAGAGCCACCCACGGCACTTTCAACAATCAACGCCCAAGCCATACCCAGACTCATTCACTCATAATCTCTGCGGGGTGGGACCCAGGCCTCAGTAACTTCTGAATACCCCCTCTCCCAGACCCCTACCCTGGCCAGGTGACTCTTCACCTGCTATCAAGCAGAGTGCAGGGGCGCCTGGGTGGCTCAGTCAGTTAAGCGCCGACTTCGGCTCAGGTCATAATCTCGCAGTTTGTGAGTTTGAGCCCCACGTCGGGCTCTGTGCTGACAGCTCAGAGCCTGGAGCCTGCTTCTGATTCTGTGTCTCCTCTCTCTGCTCCTCCCCCACTTATGCTCTGTCTCTCTCTCACTCAAAAATAATAAACATTAAAAAAAAAAAAAAGCAAAGTGCCAGCTGACTGTTAGCAAAGGCACCAGAGCCATGCAGCCCCTCTAGCCATGGCAGACATCACCAAGCAATCATAGATAGCAATCTTCTCCTATGAGACGTACTTTTTCAGATACAGCGCTCCAGACAGCCACTTCCAATTGATCAGCCTTGGCCCAGGAGTTGAAATTGACTTGCCCTCCCAGCTGGGAAGCCTGAAACTATTTGGCAATGACCAGGTCCAGGCCTGAGGTCTGGCGCATTACCTGAGTGTCCCTCCTAATTGTGCTTTCTAGTGACCAGTAGTCATAGCGGCAGCAAAGGCCACTGTAGGCAAGGATTGTGTGGGCTGGTCCCACAGGAAGGCAGTGAATCCACCTGCGCCCTTCCCCTGCAGCAGCCTACATCCCAGCTGAGCGAGAGATGTGCAAGAGGAGTGCACAAGCACAACCAATAGCTACTAGTGTGGTAGGCTCTGGCTTATAAAGACCAGCCTGTATGCAGAGCCTCCCACAAAATTATCTGCTGCTTGCAACAGCCCTGTGGGACTAACCCAGGCTCAGAACAGTTACATACCTTGCCCAAGGTCACCAGAGTGATTGGGAGAATAGGGACCTGATCCAAGTCTGATTCCAAGTCCAGAGTAGACAGCTGACTACCTGGACCTCTCCCCACCTTCAGACTCTGTCTCCTTCCCCAGGACCAGGTACTGATAGGCTCTGTCATGGCCATAGATCAGCTCAGACCATAGCAGAAGTCAGTGTGGGTTAAGACCCCTCTGCCCCTCTCTCTCCTACCCCTGACCACCTCCACAGATGTGGTACTGGTTGGATGGTGGGCAGAACTTCCTGGTGAAAAAGGGAAGAGACTGGGTCCTGTTTTTTTGTCACAAGGAATAAAGCCCCTTCCTACTGTAAATGGACCATTACATGGGGGCTTGAGGAAACTAGAGGACTGCAAGTACCTGTTTCTTCTGCACAAAATCCAGTAGCAAAAGAAATTCCTTCTATCCTGTCCTTTACTTGGATATTTTACTTCTGCCTTTCCAGGCACAGAAATTTCTGGAGTCTCTTCAGGAAAGTCAATAAGTAGGATAGAGCAGGAAGGAGAACTGGTAAGTAGTATTGAGAGTTTTTCCTACCCAGTGATCTCAGAAATGCTGTAGTGGAATTATCTTCACAAAGGTGCAGAGTCAGGTAGGAAAGCTATGTGACCATATTGAAGGCACCCCAGGTCCCCCCATAGCAGCCACAGGCCTCTCCTGAGCATGTTGGCCTATGATGTCACACGTTTCTGGTTGAAAGGTTGCTGATCAATGAAACTAACAAAAGCCCCCAATCCCGCAAATGAACACAGCACTTTGTAGTAGTGAGCATGACCAAAAATAGAAATAAAAGGGCACGTAAGGACTGAGGGAAGAAAAGAACTCCATGGCCCAGAAGATTCCTAGCCTTCTTAGGCTGCTCCTCCTGAAGTAAGAATGGCAAATATGTGACACACATGTCACCCCGTTCCCATCCTACACACATGGCGGACATCACTAATCAACCACCTCATTGTTTTTCACGGAAAACAAGCCTGACCTCACAGGGCTCTAGGCCGTCCATACCAGTCTATCAGCTTTGGCTCATGGGTTGAGAATTATTTGCTGTCCTCAGCTTAACGGCATTCTTTGGTTCAAGATGCTGGAAACCTGGTACTGTCATCACCTATGTCAAAGCTCTCTCTTTCTTGTGCTGGGTTGTTTATCACAGAGCTTCTTAGACCCACTTGGTCATTTAAGTAAACATGAAGCACTAACTATAGCAGGCAGTGGATTAGAACCCAATTCTGTATACTCTTTATTCCAGTTTATTTTATTTATAACCACTTTTATTTGGAAAGGGTACTAAACAAACAGAGGTAACACATTCAAGCAATACAAGAAGGTATCCATGAAAAGTGGGGCCTGTTCCCACCCCTATTTCCCAAGTCCCCCTCAACTGCTTTTGCCAATTTCTTGTTCTCTCTTTAGAGGCATTCTGGGTACGAGCGTTTGCATGTGTCCACCCCTGATTTTCCACAGGTAGCAGTAAACCTCACACGCTCTTGCCCCTGGTTTATTATATCACTCATATCTTGAACAGCATTTCACATCAGCCCATACAGAGCTGCCTTTTTCTTTTTAATCAGCACAGAGTATTGTGCTGATAAAGGTACCATCATGTATCTAACTAGTTTTTTGTTTTGGAGACGGGCCTTTTCTTTCTTTCTTTCTTTCTTTTTTTTTTTTTTTTTT
>NW_027532406.1:4141608-4144862 GCF_008692635.1 Crocuta crocuta | reverse complement strand
TGGGGGGGGGCTTTTTTTTTTTTTTTTTTTTTTTTTTTTTTTTTTTTTTTTTGCCTGTTAACAAACACCGAGGTTATTTTCAGTCTCCTACAATTATAAACAGTTTACTGTGGTTGGTGTCCCTGTAACTGTCACAGTGTATCTGCAGCATTAATTTCTAGAAGTGGTATTGCTGGGTCAGAGAGTCTGCATATTTAAAACTGTGATGGTTTGGGGGCCCCTGGGTGGCTCAGTCGGTTGAGCACCTGACTCTTGATTTCGGCTCAGGTCATGATCCCAGGGTTGTGAGATTGAGCCCCGCACTGGGCTCTGGGCTGAGAGTGGAGCCTGCTTAAGGGTCTCTCTCTCTCTCTCTCTCTCTCTCTCTCTCTCCCCCGGCCCCTCTCCCCCATTCTCTCTCTCCCTTTCAAATAAATTTTAAAAAATTTGTGTGTGTGTGATGGCTTTGCCAAATCATCTTTCAAAAAGGACACCCCCATCAACATTACAAGAGGGTCCTACATATAAGTTAGGACAGAACAGCCAATGCTGCAGGAACAGACCCCTGATCTCCGTGGCTTCACCCAACAAAGGCTTATTTTTCACTTACGCCACATCTGACGCAGGTCGGGGGGCTCTCCAGTCAGCAGCTCAGGATCTGTACCAAGCCAGCTGGAACATGTGGCCTCCAGTGTTGCCACGGCAGGAGAAGAGAGGCCTGAGGAATGTGTGGAATCATCTGGAGGGCCAGACCTCGAAGCGGCTCACCTCACTTTAGCCTACGTCTTGCTGACCCGAACTGGGTCGTGTGCCTCAATGGGCTGGGGAAGGTGGAGGGCACGTGGGCATGTGATGAGCACCAGGCCTCTGCCAGCTGTTCCCCCATCATTGGACCCACACGGTATATTCCAGAACACTGTCCAACGACCTCCTATGTGAGAAAACGGGCGCCATGCATCGTTTTGATTTGCCCTTATATGCTTTAGGCGATTGGCCTCAACCTTTTCCATAGCAGGTTGTGTTCATACTCAAGACGCACTCCAGTGGGCTTGCCCAAAGTTTCCCAGAACCCAAAAAACATTTTGTGGGGAAGCCCTAAGACTTTTTAAATTTTGGCTCTAATTCATAAAAACATATGAAGGCATGTGAGTAATAATATAAAATTAGCCACGTAAAGATCTTTGCCAGCTGTGGTATGGAATGGGTTGGCAGCCGTCGTGTGCAATTTCCTAGGCTCTCTAACTCCGCCTCCACCTCTCGTTCATGGAGCCGCAAGCCAAGGGAGGGAGAAAGGTGGAATTATAAGAACCTTGCATCCATTCCAGTTCTTCTCAAAAGGCCATTTTCTTTTTCTTTCTTTCTTTCTTTCTTGTTTTGCAAATATTGATGCCTTAACTATTCTTAGTAACCTCGCCGTTAATTATAATCTGCGGTCTTTTGTTCAGTAAAGGGCTTTATGGACTAAATCAAGGGCTTGAGGGATGGATGTACAAGGCACATGTGCTTGAACGGAGGGTTTCTGGAAGAGGAGACTGGGAATTCGGGCTGGCATTGCAGGGTGACGTCAGATCGTAGCATGCCAAGCGAAGGGGTGGGGAGAAATTTTTTTGGTAGCCGGTAAGGATCCTGTAAGGTTGGGAGGGCAAATCGGTTCTCTCTCACATGATGACTCTAATGGATTGGCACTGCAGTGAGAAGTGAGGCTACATCCAGGCTTAGCTGAAAAGGGGACATTGATTGATTAGTGACGTCTGCTCCAGGTGCAGGGCTGCTGAGTGGTGGAATGTGCGCCACGTATTTGCCATCCCTGTCACGAAGCTTCTTTAAGTGGGCTAGGCTGTGAGGGTCAGACTGATGAAGCAGGGCATGGCCAGCACTAGCCACGGGGACAGGAGACCCACATAGTTGAGTTTTGTCACCGTGTACTTTGTATGCCTTGGTCTCTCTGAGCCTCACATACTTATTTTTTTAATTTTTTTTTTAATGTTTATTTTTGAGAGAGAGAGAGTGCAAGCAGGGGAGGGGCAGAGAGAGAGGAAGACACAGAATCTGAAGCAGGCTCCAGGCTCTGAGCTAGCTGTCAGCACAGAGCCCGACACGGAGCTTGAACCCACAAACTGTGAGATCATGACCTGAGTCGAAGTCGGATACTTAACCAACTTAACTGAGCCACCTCGGCGCCCCTTTCTGAGCCTGAATTTCTACAGACAGAAAAATGAGGAAGAGTGGGTAAGAAAATTGCCAAGTCCTGACATTCTGCAGTTTTAGGGCAAGAGCCATGTTTTTTCATGATCCGTAGGGTGGTATGCGGGCGACATTTCTTTTGGATATCTGGGCTTCCGTTGCAGTCCCTGTCTGGGCAAGTGCAGCAAAGCCCAGAGCAGGAGTCAGCTCAGACCCTGCCCAGGGCCCCAGGTTCAGTGTAAGAGTTGCTGGAAGTGTCTTCACAAACAGGGAGGCCTAGGACTGTTTTCTGGGGCCTGTATTTCATGCACCTGTTGGCTCCGGGGTTTTACACAGGATGTTTTGCCCACAGGGCTGAGCGGGCCCTGTTGAAAGCGACTCTCAGATGGGGGTAGAGAGTGTGTTTCCCCCACGTCCCCACAGAGCAAAACAGGGCTGGCTCTCCGAGTCTGCGGCAGCCCCGCCCCCACCAGGCTGGCCCTCAGCCCCTGGTCCAGCTCGTGTCTGTGGCCCACAGCTTCTCACAAGTTCCTGGATGCTCACTGCCGTGCAGGTGAGACACACCTTTGTTGGTGACTGCTTCTGTCTTGGCTGGGGCTGAGTGCGTGCCCATAAGGAAGTCACGGATGGGTCTGTCCCTGGGAGAGGAAGCTGGAGCCCTGCAATGTGAGTAGGCCCGAGGGGTGTAATGGCAGCCCCGAGCTGCAGCAGGCGGCCTCAGCCAGACATTCGCTCACTTCTTCATTCTTTTATTCCTTCTCTTCTTCCCTCACCCACTGGTTCATCTAAGAGCCCCTAGGCATTTAGACACTAAGCTTGAGACACAGGGTGGGCCTTGGTCCTTCTCTGGCCATCCTCGCCGATGTGAATGGAACTCAGCTTGGGCAGGCCCAGCATCTGAGCTCTTCCTCCCTGCCCTGCCCTCTGCCCTGCTCTCTCGGGACTCAGAGACAACTCACAGAAATCCTCCTTCTGGGCCTTGGCGGCATGGCATGCTTGGGGCACCTCCCGGCCCCCCGGAGCTGTAGCCCATGGGTTGTTGGTGTAGAGTTTCCCACGGTGGGCTCCCCTGCTCCCACGGAGCGCCCCTC
>NW_027532406.1:4135080-4141373 GCF_008692635.1 Crocuta crocuta | reverse complement strand
GGGTGGCTCTTCCCCAGATGGAGCAACTGTGGGATCAGGGCCTATGCTGCGGCCCAGCCCCCCCTGCGCTCTGGGGCCCAGCAAGTGAGGGGAGTGGAGGTTTGCTGCCTGATGCAATGTCTGGCAGGGCCTGTCCCTTATCAGAGCTCCATTCACAGCAGACTCTGGGACCCCACCTTCCCCTAGGGGAGGCAGGGCCAGGCTGGGAGGCATCCAAGTAGACAACTGTTGTCTAGTGAGGGCCCCTTGCTGGGCAGGAGGGAAGCCTGAGCAGAAGGGCCCCTGCGGGAAGAGGAGGGTAGGGAAGGCGGTGCCTGCAGTTAGGGCCTTGGCACCGCCCACTTTCTTTTCAGTGTTCCCTCACTAAGCTTGGCCTGGGCTATGCCCGTGGTGGTTTGCTGCCCTGCCATCGTTAGCACATAGCTGTACAGGCTTGAACTGAAAGCCCCAAGGCTTAGTTTCTTCATTCCCGGATTGATGATGATAATTCCGGGGACTGATGTCTGTGAAGCCCCAAGCTTGAAGTTTTGCCCATAGTACGCACTTGTATACTCAGCGCACACTCGTGCACATGTGCAGAGCACACACACACACACACACACACACACACACACGGTTCACTCATTTAGGGAACACCTGCTTTCTCTTCTTCCTACTTGCCATCCATGTAGAACGAGTAAGCAGCTCACACTGGGCTAAATGCTTTGGAAAAGGCATTCATCCATTCATGCAACAAGTGTTACGGAGCATGTGTCCCATGCCCGGTACACACACAGACTAGGCAACTGGGATTGTGGGCCCAGAAGACGAAGGTGAAACAGACTGACGAAGCTCTCCTCTCATGGACCCTACCCTCCAGCGGCTGAAATAGGCAAGAAACAAGCACATTTCGGTCCAGGAAGGAAATAAAGCAGGATGCTGAGAAGGGAAGCGATAGGGGAGGGGAGATGGTCAGCATGAGGTTGGTGGTCAGGGAAGGGCTCCGGAGGAGGACTCCAGAGCTGAGCCCTGGGTATGACGGGGCCAAGGGCAGCTGCCCCACCATGTGCCGCATCCAGGCAGAGCCAGGCTGGTTCGTGCTTCTGGCCTCCTTCCCCACTGGCCCTGGTGCCCTGGAAATGGGACCTCGGCTTTGCCTTTGGCTGTCACATCACTTGCTGGGTGTTGGGGGCGGTGGGGGGAGGGTATCAAGCACTCCCCTGGGAGGTGGCATCTGCCAAGAGAAGGAAGAGCCACTTCATCCTTCCCATGAGCTAAGCAAGGGTGCAGCACGAGTCTGGGGAGGGAAGTAGCACAAAGGTTTGACTAGTGTTCACAGGTGTCACAGACCTACTTCCTACAGAGGGCCTCTGCCTGGACCTTTGCCAGGTGACTGCTGTCCTGGCCTCATCTTCCTCCCTCATGACCCTGTGACCTCCTGGCCTCTGTGGCCCTCTCCTAACTCCAGGGCCTGGGGAGCCCCCACATTCCCCTGGGACCCCCAAACCTCTCTCACCTGCGTCCCCACCATGCACTGGGCTTCCAAAGCTAAGGCTCGGGGCAGCCTTCTGGGACAGAGCAAAGGAGCCAGCAGCCTGCCTTGTGTGTCGTGTGGAAGAGGGTGCTCACCATTGCTTCTTCCTTTTAGGGCAATGCCGAGAAGGTTCTTAGGAGCCCTGTATTTTTCGGGGAGGGGGGTGAGAGGACTGGGATAGCAACTGAAAAATAGAAACACTGCTTGGTAGAGAGGGGAGGAGAAGGTGTAGGGCTTTGTCATCAAGGCAGCCAAACTTCCAATCTTACCAAAGACCCAGAAGGGGGAGGACAGTGAAGGCAAAGTCCTCCCCACTCCACCCCTGCCTTCTCTCCCCTTTCGGATTTAATGACCGCTTATCCTGCCCCAGATAATATTCCTCACAGCAACCTTATGTACAGGTGTTTCGTGCTACAGGAAAAGAACCTGAGGCCCAGAGAGGTTAAGTCATTTATAGAAGGTTGCACAGCATGGTAGACATGCAGGAAGGACAAAAGCCCAGGACTTCTGGTCCCAGTTCCTTCTGCTTCCCTCACATCATCAGACACAGGCGACTCTCAGCCAAGAGATGAGAAGGCAGAAAGTTGGGGATTTCAATCCCTTTGGCTCTGCAGACTCAGTGCTGGGTCTCACCCTCCCAGAGGGACGGGCGGCCTCACACCCTACCCCAGGCTAAACAGGGTGCATGAGGGACCTAACTCTGCCTGTCCTTCTGCAAACTCACGCTGACGGGCTGCCAGGCACTGAGCCAGGCACAGGCTTTGACGGGTCTGCTCGCTAGTGTATTGTTTGGCAGCTGATGTCTTCTGGGTACTATTCTAGATGCTAGTGTCTCCTTCAAGAGGCTCGGAGTCTGGGAAAGGACAGACAGACCATCAGCTGGAAAGCCCAACCATATGTGCTATGGTGGGGGTGGCTGGGGGGCACCGGGAGGCTCCAGTGACCTGGATCTCAGATGGCTGGTGAGGGCTGCTGCTGGAGGAATCTTCGACAAATTATTTCACCTCTCTCAACCCCAGTTTCCTCGTCTGTAAAATGGGATAGTTGCTACCCAATAGGACTTCTGTAAGGATCTGATGAGGAAATGCAAATTGCGTGCTTAGCACGGCACCTGGCATAGAGTGATAAGCACCCAGTATTCCGGATGGGCCTTCCATGCAGAGTGTAAGCCCCATGAGGGCCGTGGGCCAGATCTGCTTGTTCACTGTGTACCCCCAGTGTTTAGACCAGAGGCTGG
This sequence comes from Crocuta crocuta, assembly GCF_008692635.1. Classification (NCBI taxonomy): domain Eukaryota; kingdom Metazoa; phylum Chordata; class Mammalia; order Carnivora; family Hyaenidae; genus Crocuta; species Crocuta crocuta. The sequence continues at coordinate 4,138,623 of NW_027532406.1, read as the reverse complement.
CACATAGTGGGTGCTCAGGAAGTAGTTGTTGCAGGAGTGGGTGGGGATATGGGGAAAGGCCCAGAAGAATTAGGTCGAGGCAGGAATGTTCCAGTTGGCCTGGAGCTGACCCCACACCACTCTTCCCTCCTGGGCCCCTCTCCACCCAGCTGCATCCAGGAAGCCTTACCAACACTCTGCCCTGCGCAGCCAGGGCCCTCCACTAGGCTTCTGGGTGGCACATCTGCCTCCTCATATTGCAGAGCCCCTGCCCCACTGCTTTCCCCAAAGGACAGATGTTCTGGCTGTCCCTCTAGCCACTTCCATTGTGTGATGAAGGTCAACTCTAGGACCTGCCCAAGTAAAGGATCTAGTATGTGTATTAGGTTATTAACATCAGCATGTATAGGTCCCCCTCCATCATGTTTTATTTAGGTAGTTGTAGTCTTTTGTTTCAAACATTTATAGTGCAAGGAACACTCTTCCATGCACTTGCCCTTGGGTCATGTGTGAGGTTAAAAGATACATTCATGGAAGTGGAATGAATTAATCAAAGGGCTGATTAGCATTGTAAATGACTTGATTTGATCTCTCATCTACGGGAGAGCGGCTCTGGGGTTCCTGCTGCCAGGCGGGGCCGCGACCTTCAAAAGTTGGGTGGAAAAACCCTTCTTTGCTCCTCATCTCCAGACGAGAGTGTCCTGACCGCCTGTCTCTTCACAGGACAAGGGTGTCCCCCACCTGAAGACGGCAAGCCAGGTCCTGAGTGATGCTCCTAAGCTGAGCGCCCCTGGCCCCACCCTCCCCCATGGAGAAAGGACTCACTCTACCGCAGGACTGCTGGGCCTTTCTGCACAGCCTGAGGATGAAGAGCAAATATGCCCTCTTCCTGGCTTTTGTGGTGGTGGTTTTTGTCTTCATTGAAAAGGAAAATAAAATCATATCAAGGTGAGGGATGCCAGCCCAAGTCTTCCTTATGAGGGAGGGGTGGGCGGAGGCTCTTTGCGGACTTACAAAGGCAACTCTTCAACCAGTCATGACCAGGCCCCCCCTCTGCGCAGGCCGTGGGTCATGCGCACGTCGTCACCACTGCACAGGGGTAACACTCGGGCTCTGGACTCAGGCAACCTGGATTAGAATCCCGATTCCGGCCCTCTCTAGCTATGACAGCTTGGACAAAATCACTTTCTGTGTCTTAAGTTCCTCTTAAGTAAAATATGGCTAATGATGGGGTGCCTGGGTGGCTCTGTCTGACTTTTGATTTTGGCTCAGGTCTTGATCTTATGGTTCATGGGATTGAGCCCCACTTTGGGCTCCATGCTGACAGCTCAGAGCTTGGGATTCTCCCTCCGTGTCTCTCTCTGCCCTTCCCTCACTCATTCTCTCTCTCTCTCTCACAAAACAAATATTTTTAAAATGTGGCTAATAACAGGGCCTTCTTATAAAGATTAAATGAGGAAATGTAAAACATTTAGCTCAGTGACTGGCATGCAGTTGGTATCTAGTACTTGCTGACCGTAGTTACTATTATTAATTTACTTCTTAGCTAGGATGAAGCCTCACATTATCAGCACATCTACCATACCAACCTGAAGCCATGGATGAGATGAGGGTGAGCCCTTGGCAAGGCAGGGTCCTGGTACACATACCTGGTAGGCAGGACTGCCACGTGCAGTTGTTCAGGTTGTGTATCGCTAAATGCCTGGGTTGGGCACTCACCTCGGCTACACTGGAATGCTGCCCCTTGGAGTCGGCAGTGTACCGTTGTGTGCAGTGAGTGGCTCTGCTGGCGAGCCTGCCAGACATAGAAAGATTTCTTTGATCTGCTCTCCCAGCACAACTCCTGCAAGAAAGCATCAGCCACATGGATAGATTAGGAACTGGACTGTGCAGGGGGCAGTCACTGCCCCACCTCGGTTCCTCAGCACGAACCGTTCCGGTTCGTGCAAGCGTCTGCAGCTCTCCACAGAGACCTTTCTCTCTGCCCGCACACCGGCAAGCCAGGAATACAGGGAGTAAATGGCTCTGGGAGCAGCCATCAGCCAAGGTCAGCCGGGACTTCACATCCCCGGGGCAAGAGAATCCCAGGTGTGTCCTCCTGGCTGCCCCAGTGGGGATTGGTTTGCTCACAGGGACAGCCTGCTCACCTTCTACCGACTTCTTTTTCTTCCCAGTCCTCTTCTCTACCTCTCTTCCAGTTCTTTTTGTGATCACGTTCTTCATAAACTACTCACACCCAACCCCCTGCCTCAAAGTCTGCTTCTGGGAAAACCCCGCCACAGCAGGCTTCGGGTGGTCAGCCCTGGAGGCTGCTTCGCGGTGCACAGGAGCTGGAGTCCCCAGTCACTCACTGCCTCCAATTTCTCTCTGTCCCCTAGGGTGTCCGACAAGCTGAAGCAGATCCCACAACCCCTGGCAGATGCCAACAGCACCGACCCAGCCCTGATCTTGGCCGACAATGCGTCCCTTCTGTCCCTGAGTGAGCTCGATTCAGCCTTCACCCAGCTGCAGGGCCGCCTGCGCAACCTCAGTCTGCAGCTGGGTGTGGAGCCAGCGGCGGAGGCCGGGGCCGGGGCGGGGGCCGCGGGGCCACCCCAACCCACCGAGGCGCGGCCGCGGCGCCACGTGCTCCTCATGGCCACCACCCGCACGGGCTCCTCGTTCGTGGGCGAGTTCTTCAACCAGCAGGGCAACATCTTCTACCTCTTCGAGCCGCTGTGGCACATCGAGCGCACCGTGTCCTTCGAGTCGGGCGGCGCCAACGCGGCGGGCTCGGCCCTCGTCTACCGCGACGTGCTGAAGCAGCTGTTCCTGTGCGACCTGTACGTGCTGGAGCACTTCATCAGCCCCCTGCCCGAGGACCACCTGACCCAGTTCATGTTCCGCCGCGGCTCCAGCCGCTCGCTGTGCGAGGAGCCCGTGTGCACGCCCTTCGTCAAGAAGGTCTTCGAGAAGTACCACTGCAGGAACCGCCGCTGCGGGCCGCTCAACGTGACGCTGGCCGCCGAGGCCTGCCGCCGCAAGGAGCACATGGCCCTCAAGGCCGTGCGCATCCGGCAGCTGGAGTTCCTGCAGCCGCTGGCCGAGGACCCCCGGCTGGACCTGCGCGTCATCCAGCTGGTGCGCGACCCGCGCGCCGTGCTGGCCTCGCGCATGGTGGCCTTCGCCGGCAAGTACGAGGGCTGGAAGAAGTGGCTGGCCGAGGGCCAGGCGCGCCTCGGGGAGGAGGAGGTGCAGCGGCTGCGGGGCAACTGCGAGAGCATCCGGCTGTCGGCCGAGCTGGGCCTCCGGCAGCCGCCCTGGCTGCGCGGCCGCTACATGCTGGTGCGCTACGAAGACGTGGCGCGCTGGCCGCTGCAGAAGGCGCGCGAGATGTACCGCTTCGCCGGCATCCCGCTCACGGCGCAGGTGGAGGACTGGATCCGGAGGAACACGCAGGCGGCCCAGGACGGCAGCGGCATCTACTCCACGCAGAAGAACTCCTCGGAGCAGTTCGAGAAGTGGCGCTTCGGCATGCCCTTCAAGCTGGCGCAGGTGGTGCAGGCCGCCTGCGCCCCAGCCATG
>NW_027532406.1:4086149-4135054 GCF_008692635.1 Crocuta crocuta | reverse complement strand
GCCTCGCTCACCAACCGCTCCGTCAGCCTGCTGGAGGAGCGCGGGACCTTCTGGGTCACGTAGGGGGCTGGGGGTCCGCGGCAGCGCGCGCGCCCCTCCTTAGGAAAGGCCCAGCCCGCCTTCCTCGCGCCCCCTCCGCGGGCGGTGAGATGGTGGCTCTCCCAGAGGGCGACCGGGCGGCCACGCGCGGAGCAGGCAGCCCTTCCGCCTGTAGAAGTAGGCCCCCCGCCAGCTAGCTCCCCCACTGCTGCCTTGGGCCTGGGGTCTCTCACCGAGAACAGGACAGTGCCCGTCCGTGAGGGCCGCCAGACCCGGACCTGAGGGGCTGCGGTCACCTGAGCAGGCCCAGGGAGGCCTGGAACTTTTGACAAGCCTTTTTCTCTCCGTCACTGTCTCTGTCTGTGTCTCTTTCTCTCTCTCTTACACACACACACACACACACACACACACACACACATACACACACATACAGAAGCATACACCAAAAACACATGAATGCCTGTAGACCCCGTGGGCCAGAGTCGGGATGTTAAACCCGAAGGGTCTGTGGCCACCACCCCTCGCAGTCCGACCTCGTGCTGTACTCACTGTTCACCTGTCAGTTTCTGGATTTCTACACAATCCACGGTGGAATCTGCATGGGTCAGAAGGGAGGGGCTGGAACAGCCCAGAATGTCAGCTGGTTCTTATCAACCAAGAATGATTCAATATTTTCATAAACAGAACGGCTCTGCCGGTCACTGCTGACATCGGCCTTGCATAGAACGACAAAGCACAGTGTGTAAACGACTGATGCCTATGTATACCAGACACAGACACATCTTAGAAACGCAAGTCCACACGCATACACACCACAGGCTTCTGTGTGGCTTTATTGTGCCCATAGGATTTAACTAAAGAGCAGCCTTTGATTACATTTTTAGAATTATTTGGGGACGTAGGAGACACAGTCATGGGCCATGACCCTGTTCTGACCAGGTTTGGGATGAACAGTGGATTCAGAACTGCCGGGTCTGCGGCCCCTGCCTGCCATGGATTCTCCTGGCTACCTCCGCTGGCCTGCTCACATCCTCTCTGCTGGCAGGCGGGATGTTTTAAAATGGTGTGGCCAGTCCTCACATGACTACAGCCGGGAGGCCCCGTCCCAGCTCCCCCGGCTCCCTGAGAGCACGGCCGTATTTGAAGGCTGCCTCAGGCCTGACTGGAGGCAAAAGGCATCTGAGGAGTCCAGCCAGGCCTCGTGTGGGGCAGGGCCCAGAAGAGAGTGCAGTGTGTCCTCTCCCCGGGGAGGACCCCCATCAGGATACCCCTCCTGGGAGGAGACAAGAGACAGAGGTCAGCCTCATGGATGGTCACCATCATCACATGGTTAGTATCTGGAATTCCTCTTTTTAGAGCTCTGGGAAAAGTATTGCTCAACTTGGGACAGGCTGGGCATTTTATTTGGGTGTTTTTTAAAAAAGTTATTTATAGTTCGGTACCGTGTTTTGTGGCTACGGTTTTTATTTTGTTTCCGCAGGAGTGCTGCATAAAAGCAATCTGGGCTTCAGGGGGCTGGGGGGACCAGCAGGGAGCACTATGGCTCCTGCTGAAGGGAGAGGAGGAGGAGGAAGAGCCTTCCAGAAGGATCAGAGCCTACGCGGCCACATGGCAACCCACAGTGCCCCACGGGCGTTTCTGTTTGAACCCCATGTGGAACGAATCTCAGAAACCACCAGTGTTCTTTGCTGTGTGTCCAGAAGCAACATAAATTAGCCCTCACCCTCTCCCCAAGATGAGGCCAGATTTGAACATCTCTTTCAGGTCCAAATGCATTTCCTGGGGGAGGGGGGTATGGCCAAGCAGCAGACGCCCCCAAAGGGGAGGTCCTTTTCTACCCTCAGCCCAGACTGGAGAGCAGAGCTCAGTCCGCCCCAGAACCTGAAGAGCTGCCCCAGTTTACTAGGGCTGTTTCTGATTTCCTGGACAACTTCTATGTCAGATCGATCCTGTTGTCAAACCCAGAGGGCTGAGTTTCGGATTGAGTAATGTGGAAATGAGGGAAAAAGAGATCTGAGTCCAGCTGGTGCTGCCATGGGGAAGGCAGGAGTGTGTCCTGGCCAGAAGCTGCCATTTGAGATGGTGAAGACTAGCCATTTTGTGCAGTGTCTCACAATCACCACATTTGAGCTGCGGGTCTTCACAGACTTCAAGTCATTCAAGGAGGCCTCCAGCCTGGGCTCTCCAGTCCCGGAAGGAGTTGTGCAGAGAGCTGGCTCCAATTTGGGGTCCAAAGAGACTCCAGCTCTAAAAACTTGACCCTGGGGCAGAGCGAGACCAGGATGCGGCTGGCAAGCCCAGAAACACTAGCTGTTCTTCCCCTCCCCACACTGTTCCCCACTTGGTTCCCTACCTGCGGTTGGTAGGGGCTGGGGCAGGGACGGAGGCAGGCACCTCCATCTGGGGCTCTTCTTGGGGCCCTCCTGGCGTGGACAGCAAACTACTTTCTTCCTTCCTACGCCTCTGCGGCTAAGGTCTCCACCCCTGAGCTCTGGACTGTGCAGAGAATGGACCTTTGGGACTTCTCAGGACATTGACAATTGGTACACTGCAAGCTGACTTAATTTATTTATTTTGTGACAAAGAAGAGACATAAAATACCTTATTATTTGCAGGGACTCAAAGCTGTATCCAAATCAAGAAAGACAAAATAATACTAGAAACTGTTGACTCCCTCCGTACACACAAGGACACTTGAAGACGATTCAGAGCGCAAGACTAAAGCCACGGGCGTGGGAGATGCGCTGGCCCCAGGGTGCCGTTTAGGGAGGTAGCTTGGTTTCTTCTTGTTGATTTGAAGATGCGGCATTTAAGGCCCTTTCTGCTGTATTAGCTTTGCCCTGGTGTCTGAAACAGGACACGGCTAAAGCGAGTGTTGCTTGGGGCTCGGCAGTGCTCCCGGAACCCTCGGGGTTTGGGGAAGGACAGGGTGGGGGCGACTACTGACTCTATTCCACGGGGGACCTGGTTGGAGTTATGCAACAGGTTGTGGTTTGCAGCAGGGAGCTGGACTGAGGAAGGTTGGCCAGCGGGGCCAGTGCCTCCTTTTCCAGCGAGGCCCTGCTTCACCAGGAGCCTCTCCCCTGCACGGCGTCCACCTGCCCGCAGACAGAGGGAGCAGCTGAGGCCTCACGTCCGGGGCTGCCGGCTTGCCCGGAACAAGAGGCCCATTCAGCAACGAGTGTTTATTCGTTTTCTTTTTCTTGAAGACCTCTTTAGCCCGGCCTATATAAATAGTTCAGACATTCTAGGCCTTGGTGAGACAGGGTGGTGTCCAACACCCACAGGCTGTCACCACTGCTTGCCTATTCCTGGCTTCTCCTCAGGCCTTGTGTGTAAACCTCGGAGAGGATGAGGGCACCAGGTTGGGGTCAGGGGTCTTTGGGAAAGTCGGTGGGGAGCAGGGTTCCCGAGTCCCCACAGAGAGGACAGAAGAAGCAGATTCGCAGCTCTGTGGCACGCCCTCCACGCCCCCCACCCCACTTCCTGCACTAGGTTATCACCAAGTTATTACTGCGATTGAGAGACATGAACAAATCCTAGCCTTTGGTCCCTTCGTGTGACACACACACTTGAAAATAAATAACTAAATGAATAGGGAAAAAAATGTTTCATGAAGAGTTTGCTCCCTGTCTGCCAGTGTGCTGAGTCGGGAAGCTACTGCCAGAGGCTGGTGTAATGGGGCAGCCACCGACCGGACCCCTGAGAGCAGAGGGCCCGCCCAACCCACTACAGGGGCATCTTTCCCCACCACCTCTGCCCCTGTCCCAGAAGATGGGCGCCTGGTCTGGAGATGGAAGCATCAGGTGGTCTGGTCCTGGCCCCGAAGGCTTCTTCCAGCCCTGGTGGTCCCTCACACATTAGGGCCTATTTTAATTGCCTATGGGGCCTGGATGGTGGAGGATGGGAGCAGAAGACCAGATGGCTGCTCCCAATCCCATGGCTGAAAACAAAGGCACGTCCTGGGGGGATGGATTCCCGAGTTGGAGAGAAGCGGGGCGGGGAAACAAACATATCCGGAGAAACTAAGTTGGCTGTGCTGATCTGTACAAAGTGAAAGGAGCATCCGCTGAAATCCAGGGGTCCCAGGCTGGTGGGTTTGCTAGTGAAAATTCCCCAGATGTGGTCCAGCTGTACACGAGGCAGAAGGCCCAGGGCTTCCTCTCAGCTGCCCACAGTTTCAGGAATACTCGAAGCTGCTCTTTACCTCAGAAGGACACAACAGATTTGGCAAATTCAGATGTCCTAAGAGCTCTGAGATCCTTGGGTCTCCATGTCCTTTGTCATTCTGTGACTGCGCCTGGGGGATGCGTTAGTTGTGTGTTTCCACGGATATAAATGCAGTGCCCGTCCCCCGGACCCAGCTCATACCGTAGACCAGGTATTGCATTTGGGAAAATATCCTGATTCCTCTACCATTGGGCTTGAACTAGGCACCCCTGAAGCCTCCATCTTGTCTGTACGTTCTAGGCCAAGTTCGCCTGGCCCCCCCTGCTCCCTCCTAGATCCTGCAAACTCCGTCTTTTTTGCCAAGACCTGGACCCTGTGTCCTGTTTCATGACCACATGGTACGGGACACTTCCTTCGTGGCCATGTGCGGCCAGGGTTTGTGCATACGGTGTGTACGTTGCTCCCGGCCCCTTGCCATCAGCGTCCCCAGATGTCCTTGCCGTGGCTACAATCTGCCGTCTCCTGGAAATGCAGGGCTACCCTTCAGAGAGCTGGCGGCCACTGCCAGTCAGGGTCTGCTTTGCAAACAGAATGTGAACCCATCACTTGATGGCTTACTTGACTTATTTAATTAAAAATGAAAACATGCAATGAGCAAAATCTGAAGTGTGTCTCCGCCTTTCTTTTACATTTGTTCTCAGCAGCAATCAATAATCAACAAGAAAAAATTAGCAGCAGTAGGAAAGGGGTGATTTCTCGCATGAAGCAAGGTAGAGGGAAGCCTCCAAGGAGTGACAGACACCGGGGAGCCAGGCTAATTTCAGGGCACGGCGTTGGGGGGGAGGGGGCGGTTGATGATGTTGTTTATGTTACCAGGATGGCAGAGCGGTGAAGACTGCTCGGAGCCAGCTGCAAGGATGAGGTCTAAGTCGTGAATACCCAGGAGTTACAGGGCAGGGACAGGAGCATTGGCTAGAAGCCAGGGGACCTGGGGACAAGTCCCAGCTTTGCCACTCTCTGGACCCACGACCTTGGACAAGTCACTTCCCTTATCTGAGCCCTAGTTTCCTTGAAAATGAGGAGCGTCATCAGTGATTTACAGCCATTGTTCCAGAAGTCAGCTGAAAGAGCGGGCAGTGCCTTTTTACCCAGAGCACCAGCACGCTGATCCTCTTCCACGTGTTGAAATGGCACTAAGATTCCCCTGACCTTCAAAGTCTCAAAAATAAGACCAGGAGATTGCTAAAGACCCTTTCAGCTAAGAAATTTAATACAGTCCTTTGAAATTGTTACTATGTTGCTCTCTCAGTCATAATAACTTGAGTGTGAATTAGATTTTGCCCCTTGTGTCTTCTAATGGCCACCTGGTAGGCATTTCTGCAGGGAGAAGGTTCATTTTGGAACAAAGGGAAGACAGAGCCGGCAAAGCCATGTGGGTCTGGGGGGACAGTAGCAACCATGAAGAGGCAGAGAAGGGCTGAGCATTGGTGAGCAATGCAGAGGGGAATTGGGGGGTCACTACAGAATGAGGCATGATATGAAGGGATGGGACCCCTTCCCCCAAACTCAAACCTATACTTCTGCCATTTTACCCAGGCCAGGCCTTGGGAACTCAAACCATTTTCCTTAAAATACAGCTGTGTACCGTGACGTTCCAACTTGAGTATGTCTGCCACCCCGCCCCCAGCCAGGTGCCGTTGCTGTCTCCAGTCTTCTGGGGACTGAATATATTTAGTTTAATTTCTGGGCTATGTTTCCTACCACAAATGACCTCCTGGAGAAACAAATTGCCATAATCATAGAGCAGAGAAGCCTGGAGACCTCTCCTCCCACTCACCCCCTCGGTCACCAGCCCAGGCTTAGAACTGTCTTTCCTCTCCACTCACAGACCCTTTCTGAGCTCTTGAATCTTCCTCCACGACACCCCAAGTTACCCGACCCTGGGAAGGAGCCACTCTCTGAGGGAGTAACAGTCGGCTGGATCTATCAGGGAAGCCGTTTGATCACCAGCAGGGGCCCAGGACCTGTGTCATTTGCTTACCAGCACTGGAGTCTGCATCAGTGTGTCCCTAAGAGTGGTTGGAGAAACCATGATCTTAGCCGCTCTTAGGAAGTTAACAGTGCTCCTTAACGTATTAAAGGCTCTGAGAAGCCCTGATTTCCTTTGCCCCAGCTTAGCAGAATTCACTCAGAACAATTTTTATGGGTTGAATTCTTTCATCATGGAAACTTTTTTTTTAAGACTCTGGCCTTCTACAGAACACTTTGGGGGCACCTGGGTAGCTCAGTCGGTTAAGTGCCCGACTTCGGCTCAGATCATCATCTCGCAGTTTGTGGGTTCGAGCCCCGCATCAGACTCTGTGCTGACAGCTCAGAGCCTGGAGCCTACTTCGGATTCTGTCTCCCTCTCTCTCTGCCCCTCCCCCAATCATGCTCTGTCTCTCTCTCTCAAAAATAAATAAATGTTAATAAAAAACACTTTGTAGCCATTGGAAACCTGCAAATATATGCAGGTAGGACTAAAAGTCATGATAAGCAGACAAGGTTGTGGGTGAAGAGGGTAGGAAGAAAAGGTTCAGGAATAAGCTTCAGGGCCCCATCCCGCTTTCACACCATCCTCATGGAGCTGCTGGCCAGGAGCAAGAGTTGGCCTGTGGAAACTGAGGCAGCCTGGGGGCGGGGGTGGGGGTGGGGGGGACTCTGTGGGTCCAAGTTCACCCCCCAAGGCATCCGTGTGCTATTGTAAAATCTCCTGGTCACCTGAAACCCTTAGCCCTTGGCTTCCTTAACGGCCCGCACCTGCAGGGCCTCTGCAGCGTTTCCAGAAAGGTGTGGTGACCCCCACAGAATGCAGGGACCCTGGGGAAGCAGGCCAGGCATAAACACCACAGGACACCCTTGATCTGCCCTTGGAGGTAACTCTTAAAGGAACCATTTTTGAAACAGCTGGACAAAGGTTACCCACAGTAAACAGGTTCCCTGGAGGGGTAATCCTCCAGTAGCTAGTAAACCCCTCGCTAAATGCTACTGCGCAGTTTATTGGAAGAACCAGCGAGTAGTAAAGGCCCAGCAGGAGAGGCTTGCCCAGGAACACCAGGCCGTGAGAAAGAAGGGAGGAAGGAAGGGGTGTGGGGGGAGTGACAACAGGAGGGGACATCCTCATGAGATGCAGGGGAGGAAGACAGCCGAGTTGCTAAAGAGAACACCCATGAGGATAGCCACGGCGGCAGAGTCCAAGAACTCGGGGCGTGCAGGCTCGGGCCAGGCCCGGTGCTCGCAGAGCCCCGTACACCACTGGCCCTGGACCGAATCCACCCTGTGGACGTGTGGCCCACGCAGCATCTGGTTTTGTTTTTAACAATTGGCATTAGAAGCCAACACGTAAAAAGTAAGGGATTTTATTTCACACACACACACACACACACACACACACACACACACACACACACCCCAGATTTCTACCTCCTCTTGAAAGTCAGGTGTCCTAATTTAAGTAACCCGGTGTTGATGTGGAGACAAGGGTTAGAGAGCAAAGGGTTGATTCGGGACCTGCTGACAGCGCAGGGGAGGAGGGGAGTGAGACAGCCAGTCTCTGTCACAGGGCGCACTGTTAAGCCAGCTACTTCCCTGGGCAATTGGAGCAGAATCCGTCCAGGAAACCATACAGAGCAGGTGCCCAATTCCACCCCAGGGGGAAGGGGAGCCTGGACTCTTCCTACACCAGTCCTTGTCAGTCTTTGGATGAAGGCTGCTTTTGGGGGAGGAGGTATTCGTTCCCCAGCACAGCCCTGCTGGGAGAACATTCCAGAATTCTGGAACACGCCTGTCAGTCCCAGAGATGCAGGCAGCTGGAGGTCTCCAGAGTTTAGTGTGAGTATGCAGAATGAGTGGGGGGTGGGGCGGGGTCTGACAGCACCCACTCGTGGCGATGTGGGGCTCTCACTCCCACAGGGACACGGGGCTGCAGCTAGGGGAAGGCGGCCGCCCTCTGGCCACGCCCCTTGGTCACGCCCCGGCCACGCCCCCTGTCCCCTCCAATGCCAAGGCAGCATTTAGCACAGCGCTGGCACTGATATTTTACCTCCAGCTGAGACATGTCTGCGTATCCATTTCTGTCCAAAGTGAGAAAGCAGCAGGCCAAGAGGGCCACTGCTGTGACTCCATTCATTATAATTGCTCCCCAGGACCCATAAGCCTTTGCGTTCTCAACCTCCAGCTTGAAGTCCTGGTTGCACGCTGGGGTGTGAGCTGCGTTTCCCAGCAATGCCCGCCCCGGGCTCCTTAACACTTGACCCTGAGGAATAAGCTGGTTAGTGTGGAAACCGTGGGCTCGACGTCTGTCTGTCTGGTCAGAACCCTGAACGCAACCACCTCGTCGCCTTCTCTCTCCGCACCCACCTGGATTTCTCCTGCCCACCCGGCCCCTGGAGCACCTGCTGCCCACCTGGGCAGGGGCCAGACTAAGCGGTGAGGAAGAAGACAGGTGGTTCTGCCCACCTAGTGGGGGACGGGGCCACCCGTGTCCAGTCAGTCCACACCAGATTCGCCCTCCCTGGCAAGGTTTCAACCTTTTCCCTCTCAGACATGCAGAGTAGGGATGCTCACCTGTGGGGGACATGGGCCCCCTGGGCATGCTGTTGCAATGATCAGCATGGCAACTCCCCCATGCCTGGGTTCAAATGCCACCCTATTCTCTCTCACCCAGGAAAGCTCAACAGAGTGACTAATCCAGGAGGCAGCATGTGCAAGGACCTGAAGGACTAAGAGGATTTGGAGCATTTGTGGCCCGTGGGACAGCTTGCTTCTGACGAGACAGGCAGCCAGAGAGGAGAGCAGGGCCTGAATGTGCAGGAGCCTCTAGGTCTGCACTAAAGGACTTGACCTGATCCTTCAAGCTAGGGAGCCACTGGAAGCCAGAGTGAAGCAGAGGGGCTTGCTATGATCACTGTATCCCACTTTACAGATGAGAAGAGTGAGGCCCAGACAGCCAACATTATCAGCAGTGTAAGGATGTGTGTGAATCCATGCCTCTCGCCCTCACAGACCCTTCGGTTTCATCCTTTGCCTCAAGTCTCCTGCTGTGATCTATTGAAACCCCACTGGCCATGTAAAGGTCAAGGAGGTACAAGCACAGAACCAGAGACTTCCCTTCGGGGTCATACAGAACAAGCCCGACCCCTCTCCCAAGTGCCCACTTTTCCAAGTCTGTCCCTGAGTCTGCTCTTCAGGCTTGAATAGCAGCAGTATGTCCCACCTGTGTGACCTTGGACCAGCAAATTGTCCTCTCTGGCCTTAGGTTGCTGACATGTAAAAATGGAGACAGTATCAACATGAGAGACAGGGATGCATGTCATGTGCCTGGTTCATGATGAGCTGAATGCACAGCTACTGCATTTACCTGAGGCCGTTCACCCCATGCCCGCCCTCTGCCAAGTGCCTCAGTGAGTCAGTGAATAGACACATTATGAAGGCTGGAAGGAAGCCCCAGGTAAAGATTATAATGGGACTCAGGGAGCATGGGTCAGAGAGAATGGGTCCCTCAGCAGCTGCTGCAGGCGGTCAGGCTGCCCTTTGTCTGCAGGACAAATCCTGAAAACCAGAGCTAAGCTTCAGGGACAGACATCTCACTTCCAGATGTCAGTGCGCCTCCTTCCTGTCCTTCACGGGTGATGAAACCTCAGCGAAAGGCTTCAGCATCGGCTCCCACTCTGCCTGACACTGCACAAGTGACTGTTGAATGAATGAATGAATGAATGGTGATGAAGTTCAAGAAGCACTTGGACTTCACTTGGTGAAATTCAAGAAGCATTTGGGCGCCTGGGTGGCTCAGTTGGTTAAGTGTCCAACTTTGGCTCAGGTCATGATCTCACAGTTTGTGAGTTTGAGCCCCGCGTTGGGCTCTGTGCTGACAGCTGGGAGCCTGGAGCCTGCTTCAGATTCTGTGTCTCCTGATCTCTCTGACCTTCCCCCACTCGTGCTCTGTCTGTCTCTCTCTCTCAAAAATAAATAAACGTTAAAAAAATTTTTTTTAAAGGAGCACTTGGAATAAAGTCTTCCATTTCTTTTTATTGTGGTAAAATACACATAATAGTACATAAACTGTACTATTAGTGACACTTAGTACATGCCTAATGTACAGCCGTCACCACTCTCTGGCTCCAGAACATTTTCATCACCCCAGGAGGAAGCCCCATATTCCCTGGCAACCGCGAATCTGCTTTCTGTCCCTATGGGTTTGCCTATTCTGGACATTTCATGTAAATGAAACCATACAGTATGTGGCCTTCTGTGTCTGGCTTCTTTCACTGAGCACAATGTTTCCAAGGTTCATCCATGTAGGATGTATCAGCATTGCAATCCTTTTTAAGGCTAAAGAATGGGCCACTGTGTGGGCGGACCCCATTTTGTTTATCTGTTCATCCACTTATGGCCCCTCGGGTTGTTTCCAACTTTTGACAGCACTTTCATTTAGTAAACATTTCCTGCACACTTGCTGTGACCCAGGCCCCATGCTGGGTATCTGCTCATTATCTCTTATTGAACCCTCTGAACTGCTCGCAAATAGGTGGAAATTATCTCCCCATTTCACAGATAAAGGAACTGAGGCTCAGCAAGGTTTAAGGAAGTTGCTGAGATAGAAACAGTGGAGCCCGACAAGAGCTGGCTGTGTGCCCACCGTGTGCCAGACGCTGTGCAGCGCTGTAGGGTAGGAAATTGAAAGTACACGGGAACAGACTTCCCACATCAGACTTTTCAGGGCAGACACAGTGTTACATACTTTTTAAAGAAATTTTTTTATTATTTTGAGAGAGAGAGCAAGCAAGGGAGAGACAGAGAGAGAGAGAGAGGCAGAGAGAGAATCCCAAGCGGGCTCCACGCTGTCAGCAGAGCCTGATGCAGGGCTTGAACTCACAAACCACAAGATTGGGATTTGAGCTGAAACCAAGACTCGGAAGCTTCACTGACTGAGCCACCCAGGTGCCCTGGTATTACTTACTTTCGTACTTTCCAACAAAAGAAATTCATTGACAATTTCCATGAGGCTTGCTTTGTAACAATCTGTACCAAAAAATTCTGAGTCAGAAAAATAAAATCCCACCATCAATACCCCGTGTCTGCGTCAGTACCCCCCGCCCTCCCGCCTATGACTGATGGGAATGTCCAAGTTGAAGTGGCCCGGGCCTTGCCAGCTCAAATGTAACTCACCAGCAACCTTCTGCCATTGATAGTGCTAAGTCACCAAGTCCATATCTGCATACAGGTCTTCTCAGGAGTCCAGGACCCTGCAGGGCACTTTATCTCAGACCCAGAAGCAGAGGGGCCAGACCCCAGTCCTGTGGCTCATGCAGGCCCCTGCCAAAACTTCTAGTCACTGAGCTCCCCTGGGCAGGCCTGGTTGCAGGTGGGAATAAAGAGAATAAAATGGACTTCTAATGAGTTCTCTTTGCAGAAATGACAAGGTTGATTGAGTGTCCATCAGCATTTCAAGCAAGTGAACATTTGTATTATTGTTTCTCACTCAAAAACCTCCCTTGAAGCCCTCCCTCTGCCCCAGATACTCACAACTGAATGAGAATCATAATGATGAAGATTTATTGAGCATGTACTCTCTGCTAGCACTGTGCCCAGTGCCTACCTTGCATGATCTCATTGGCTGGTCCTCCCAACCTGTGAAATGCGCACTCGATTATCACCCATTTTACTGCTGAATGAACAAAGGCTTGCGGTGAGGGGGTGGGGGGGGGTGGGGGACAGCACCTCCAGGTTTCAGACCCAGGTCTTGACTGCAGAGCTTGACCTCATAATAGCCACACCACACAGTCATGGGGACATCTGTGAGTGTAGGGCCGTCAGCACCCTCGTCCCTCTCTTTGGTGACAGGATGGATTGGCTCAGTTGTCTGGGATCTTGGGCAATCCCTGCAGATGTTATCTGCCTCCGTGAACAGCGTTTGTGGGCTCCTGATGTAGACAAGAAAGAGGCAGTGGGGCCAGAGTCTCTAGAATTCGGCTTTTGCTGCCAATGGCACGGAGCTCACACTGGGAAACATCACGTGCAAGGCTCCCGGATGCAAGATCACTGTTCCCCTCCAGACACGAGCCCATAACAAACACAAGAATAAAGCTCAAACAGCAGAGCCAAGAAATGTGAACCAAAACGCTGACCTCTTAAATTGACAACAATGTTTTTTATTTTATTTTTTTAAGTTTATTTATTTTGAGAGAGAGAGAAAACATGTAAGTCAGGGAGGGACACAGAGAGAGGGAGAGAGAATCCCAAGCAGGCTCCGTGATGTCAGCACAGAGCCCAGCCCTGGGCTTGAACCTCATCAACCCTGAAATCATGACCAAAGCTGAAGTCAAAGGACCCAGCCACCCTGGCACCCCGGCAATGATGTTTGTTTTAAATAGTAAAAACCCAGTGCTGGAAAAGGTGTAGAAAAAACATCCATTCATCCTAAGGGAGATTGGAGGAGGAAAGTTTGGTGATAGGTATCAAACACCTTAACCTTTTTTCTTACCCTTTCCTCCAGTAAATCCAGTACCGGAGTTTATCTTAAGGAAATAACTGTGGCTGAATGCTAAGATTTAATGTTGTTGGACGGTAAGCATTGCTTATAACAGTGAAAACCCGGAAAACCACTTAAGTGTTGAATAGGAGAGAATTGGTCAAATAAACCGTGGTTGCACATGGAATGGGGTTCTCTGCAGCCGCTGAAATGAGCACGCAGAAGACTTTTTTTAATGACAAAGACGTTTAGGAAAATTACATGGCAAAAGTAATGTATAAAACAGCAAGTACCATATGACTCGATTTACAGCAAATATTCTCTATAATGTGAATGTGTTTGCACAGAGAAATGATTGGAAACACATAAGCCAACGGTGGATGGTAAATTACTTACCTGAGTTTTCCATAGTTTCTTTAACAAACATGTATCCCTTGCACCTGTCACCTGACCTTTAAGAGTATAGCTCCTAGGGGCGCCTGGGTGGCTCAGTTGCTTAAGCTTCGGACTCTTGATTTCAGCTCAGGTCATGATCTCAGGGTTCTGTGAAATGGGGCCCCTTGTAGGGTTCTGCGTTGATAGCGTGGAGCCTGCTTAGGACTCCCTCTCTCTCTTTCTCTCTCTGCCCCTCCCCTGCTCTCTCTCTCTATCTCTCACTATCTTAAAACACACACACACACACACACACACACACACACACAAACGAGTGTTGCCTCTGGAATCAGGCTGTCCAAGTTCAAATCCCAATCTATCCCTGGTGCACAGAGACATCTCTGAATTTCTGTATTCAAGGACACATGGCGATAATAATAATAACGCCAAAGCACCTGCTCAGGGGATGTTGGGAAGCTTTAAATGAGATGATAATACAATTTCTCACAGTGATTTATCATTACCATTACTATGATTATCCTAATTATTGTTATAATTATTTTTAATGTTTTTTGTTTGTTTTTTAATTTTTTTGAGAGACAGCATGAGTGGAGGGACAGAGAGAGAGAGAGAGGGTGAGAGAGAACCCCGAGCTGACTGTGCACTGTCAGCGCGAAGCCTGACGCAGGGCTCAAACCCGTGAATCGTGAGATCACAACCTGAGCGGAAACCAAGAGTCAAGAGTCGAACGCATCCTGACGGAGCCCCCCAGGCGTCCCTGTTAGTATTATTCATATAACTCTTACAATTAGGAAGGAGAAAAGCCTTGAGTGTCCGCCTGCTCCTTCTGCCCCACTAGCTGGATGCCAGGGCCAGCCCGCCCCCCGTGGCCACCACGAGGTCTGAGACCTACAGCAAGGCCTTGGCCTCACACTTGCAGGACTCCAGTG
This sequence comes from Crocuta crocuta, assembly GCF_008692635.1. NCBI lineage: Eukaryota > Metazoa > Chordata > Mammalia > Carnivora > Hyaenidae > Crocuta > Crocuta crocuta. The sequence goes on along the minus strand of NW_027532406.1, from coordinate 4,121,014 downwards.
TTCCGTCCGCCTCGCCCCGTCCACAGAGAGGGCTTGGAAGCAGCAGCCCAACAAACACGGGCTTGCTGGTCCCAGAGTGAGACGTGGAAGTTTACAAAAACGCGTCAGCAAATGTTTGATTTGGGAGGAGAGAAGGAGCAATACAGGAGGCTTTTCAGCAAGGCCCAGGAAGACCGTCCTTCGTCGCCGGAGCCTCCTTGTTTGCCCCGCTTGATTCTTCGCTTCATCCCGACCACATCATTTGCTGCGCAGCATCTGGCTCCAATATGGGGCTGATTTTAATAAATCCAAGACATCTCGCTTAGCCCAGCAGACTTGGAAGGAGCCGCGGAGAAACCCCACGGTGTTGCCAGCAAGAGCCCTGAGGGCCGAGATGGATAGGAGTGAGGAGGGTAGTAATAACCTAGTGAGGACCAGAGCGCATCCTGGGGGGGGAGGGGGAGGCCCGTACATGTGACCGATGTATTTAGAAATCAAGAGGGACAGGCCAGAGAGACATGCCGTTGGGGCTACCGGCGGCCTCTGGCAAGTGTCCTCCTGCCCTTGGTCTCTGTCCTCTTCTGTGGCCCCTCACGAGGCAGGAGCTGACTCATATGGGTCCCAGATTCCTCCAGATGTGAGAGAACAATAGGATCATGGGACATGTTGTAGTTCTCCCCCCCTCCCCCCACCACCTCTCCTTCCAGGAAGGGTAGGGTTTTCCAGCCAGACTTCATCCTCCAAGTTCGTTTACCCCGGAAGGAGGATGCAGCGTTCAGGCATCATCTGGAAGATCGCGGCCGTTCGCTGTGCTGACCCACAACAGAGCAGGTTACCCGTTGCCGGATACAACACCCGGGAGGGTGAACAGAAAGAGTAGGCTGAAAATGAGAGAGAGTGCATTCAATAAAAGCTGTGATTTCTAGAAGTTCCCGCTCCACCCACTTCCCACAACTATTCTATTACATCAAAATGAGAAACTAATTCCTCCGGGATTAGGATCGTGGAGAATGGGCCAAGACCCAAGGAAAAGGCCTTATGTTTGCAGGGTATCAAGCTGGCGTATATGGAGCTCATGAAGCAGCAGCTAGGGAAACCTGTGCCTGACATCTCTGCATATCAGTAAAGTCTCAAAATACAGTTGGTCAGGGATGCCCTGAGCAGGTTTGGGGGCTGGCCTCCTCTGATACTGCTGTTACTGATAAGACATATTGGGCAGGAATATTAATTGTGACAATATTTGCCTTTTTCTCCCTTATTTTTTTAATTTTTTAAAATGTTTATTGGGGCGCCTGGGTGGCTCAGTCGGTTAAGCATCCGGCTTCGGCTCAGGTCATGATCTCGCGGTTTGTCGGTTCAAGCCCTGTACTGGGCTCTGTGCTGACAGCTCAGAGCTTGAAGTCTGTGTCTTCCTCTCTCTCTGCCCCTCCCCTGCTCACATACTCTTTCTCTTTCAAAGACAAATAAAACATTAAAAAAAAATTTTTTTTTAATGTTTTATTTGTCTTTGAAAGAGAAAGAGTATGTGAGCAGGGGAGGGGCAGAGAGAGAGGAAGACACAGACTTCAAGCTCTGAGCTGTCAGCACAGAGCCCAGTACAGGGCTTGAACCGACAAACCGCGAGATCATGACCTGAGCTGAAGTCAGATGCTTAACCGGCTGAGCCACCCAGTGCACCATCTTGTTCTCCCTTATGTATGTAGAAGACGTTCAAAGAATGGGTAGGTCATGTTCCCTTTCCAAAAAGGAAGTAGGGACCAGATGCCTACATCCCGAACTCTGGGTCTCAGCAGGGAAGAGATAAGCCACCACTAAAGAAGTGACTAAACTCAACACTCCCCTTTTTATGACTTACAACAATAACAACAACAACAACAACAACAAAAATAGAGCTCCCTAAACGAACCTAGTGGTTTTCAACTCTGGGGACACATTAAAATCACCCACTGATTCTCAAACTTTCCTATGCATCAGAATCTCCTGGATGACTTGCTATAAAAAAACACAGATTTCTGGACCTAACTCGAGTTTCTGACTCAGTGGGTCAGGGTGTGTCAACTAAAAAAAAAAAAAAAAAAAGGAACCTCTGAATAGGGTAGTAAATGCTTTATTCGTTGTCTTACTGAGGTTACATGTGCTTGCAACTGATCCTCCAAGGTAGAATTGCACATCATAAGGTATAATGTGTTCAGTTGTAAAAATTAAGGTTTACTGATTTCCATATAGTCACATACATTTTCCATAATCTTTACATTTTTAAAATGTTTTTTAATGTTTATTCATTTTTTGAGAGAAAGAGATGGAGCACAAGTTGGGGAGGAGCAGAGAGAGAGGGAGACACAGAATCCCAGGCCGGCTCCAGGCTCGGAGCTGTCAGCACAGAGCCTGACACAAGACTCAAACCCACGAAGTGTGAGATCATAACCCGACCTGGAGTCAGACGCTTAACCAGCTGAGCCACCCNTTAAAAAACATTATGTTTCTATAATACCCGATTGTTAAAAAATGTTGCCTGCATGCCTCTGCCTAAATGTTTTCCAGTTCTTCTTGGCTTGGTTTCTCCTTGAGGTCATTTGAGATGGTCACTGTAGGCTAAAGTAGGTCGCCTCTTTCAGTGCACTGCGGGTTTAGCACACAAGTAGGGCCTGAGAATTTGCATTTTACCAAGTGTTGTCGGTGCTGCTGGTCTCTGGACCCCACGTTGGAAAGCACTGCCCTCCCCCTGTTCTCGGAGACTGATTCAATTGGCCTGGAGCGGGGCCTGGACATCTGTTACTTAGAAGATCCCAGAGTGGGTTGCATGGCTGGCTCATTCACGTAGAGCACGAGACTCTTGATCTCAGGGTTGTGAGTTCAAGCCCCAGGTTGGGCATAGAATTTACTTTTAAAGGAAGGAAGGAAGGAAGGAAGGAAGGAAGGAAGGAAGGGCCCCGAGGATCCTGGGAAAACCTCCATCACCTGCAGGGTCAATTAAGGTATGATGTGCTACAAGACCACATTATAAAAATAAGTACAAACATCCAGTTATCAGTTAAGGACTAATGAAAACCCAGCTGTTCTTAATCATGGCCTTATCTCACTCCTATTCCTTTTGCACATCAAAGAGAAGTCTTGACATCTTTCTCTGACTTGGCCAGTCTGCAGCTTCCCAGAGGCCGTTTCTGCATCTCTGATTTGCTCCGGATTCTGGCTGAGTGCTGGCATCAGCACCGGTCACAGCCCTTAGCTCTCAGTCTCCGCAGGTTCCCTGAGGTCTTACTGCCCTCCCTCGTTGCTTTGTTCCAAGAGACACGCTCCTTCTCCTTGCACATGGGGCTGACGGCCCCCAGATCTCCCCTTCCTTATGACGAGGAAAGCTGATTTGCCTTGATCAGTGCAAGAGCCAAGGTCCTGTGAGCCCACGTCCCCGGCTCGGCTCAGGGAAGGCAGCAGCTGAGCACGCAGCTGCCGGCCTGATCCCTGGTCTGCAAGGGCATAAATCCCCTTCTGAGGCCTGGCAGAAGGGGAGCTGTGGGCCTCCGCCCCACTGCGAGAAGATTTACAAAACAAAGAGCAGATGCTCTGAACAAGGACTTCCCCAAGAATGGAGCCCAATACATTCATTCACATCAGGAAGGGAAGGGTCCTTGGATGCTGGCCCATTCCTGCTACAGAGCCTCAAAGAGACGCAGATGGGGAAGCCAAATGACCAGGCAGCCCTAAGGGGCAGAGGGAGGAGAATGAACACAGTCTACCTCCCTTGGCCCAAGCTCTTATAAGCAGGATCTTTTTTTCTAAATGTTTTATTTGTTTTGAGAGAGAGAAAAAATGAGCAGGGGAGGAGCAGAAGGAGAGGGTGGGTGAAGNAGGGAAGGGTCCTTGGATGCTGGCCCATTCCTGCTACAGAGCCTCAAAGAGACGCAGATGGGGAAGCCAAATGACCAGGCAGCCCTAAGGGGCAGAGGGAGGAGAATGAACACAGTCTACCTCCCTTGGCCCAAGCTCTTATAAGCAGGATCTTTTTTTCTAAATGTTTTATTTGTTTTGAGAGAGAGAAAAAATGAGCAGGGGAGGAGCAGAAGGAGAGGGTGGGTGAGGGAGGGAGAGAGAGAGAGAGAGAGAGAGAGAGAATCTTAAACAAGCTCACACCCAGCACAGAGCCCAAGGCAGGGCTCGATCCCATGGCCATGAGATCATGACCTGAGCCAAAACCAAGAGTCAGATGCTTAACCAACTGAGCCACCCAGGTGCCCCTACAAAGAGTATCTTATTTAATCCTTACAATCCCCACAAGAGATGCTGTCATTGCTCCTATTTTGACGGTGAGGAAACAGAGGCTCAGAGATGTCAAGCACCTGCCTAAAGTCACACAGCTAGTATGCTGGCTAACATTTACCGAGTCATTACTACAAGCCAGGCACTGCTTTAGTTGTTTTCNAGGTGCCCCTACAAAGAGTATCTTATTTAATCCTTACAATCCCCACAAGAGACGCTGTCATTGCTATTTTGACGGTGAGGAAACAGAGGCTCAGAGATGTCAAGCACCTGCCTAAAGTCACACAGCTAGTATGCTGGCTAACATTTATCGAGTCATTACTACAAGCCAGGCACTGCTTTAGTTGTTGTTTTTTTTTTACACATACTCACCTATTCAAACCCCACAAAAATCCTAGAAGTGGCATATGAGTCAGCATAAGCTAGGTTGTAGTGTGGTAATCCCCAAAGTCTCAAGGAATAACATAACAAAGGTTTATTTCCCCACCTACACAAAGCCTGCTATGCAGCCATGTGACTTTCCAGGGCAACTTTCCTTCATTCAGTGACCAAGCAAGCCAGGCAGCTTTGATCTGGTGGCTTGGCCAACTGAGCCAGAGGACACCTTGATGCGGAGGCAGAAGAAAAGATGGACGGAGGCCTGTGCTGGTTTTTTTATGTCACTTCAGCCCACAGGCCATTGGCAAATGGGAGTCACGTGGTGCCCACCAACTTGTGGGGGGAGGGGGGCCTTGGAAAGGCAAGGTTTGGTGACCATCACTCTCTCTGCCACAGGTAGGTATTATTGCTATTGTTATTCCCATTTTACAGACAAGAAAACTAAAGCCAAGAGGCGAGGTGACTTGCTGTATTAGTTTGCCAGTGCTGCCCCTGCAAAGTGTCACCAACTGGGTGGCTCAAGCAACAGAAACGTATTGTCACACTGTTCTGGAGGCTGGGAGTCTGAGATCCAGGTGTCGGCAGGCTCCTGTCTTTCTGCAGGTTGTGCGGAAGAATCCGTGCATGCCTCTTTCCCCGTTTCTGGCAGTTTGCTGATATCCTTGGGGTTCTTTGGCTTGTAGAGGCATAACCCTGACCTCTGCCTTCATCTTCACACAGCATTCTTTCTAGATGCGTCTGCCTCCAAATTTCTCCTGTTTATGAGGACACCAGTTATACCGGATTACGGGCCCAACCTACTCCAGTGTGACCTCATCCTGACAGATTTCATCTGCAACAGCCCTCACTGCAAATAAGAGCTTATTCTGAAGTACTAGAAGTTAGGGGTTCACCATATGAATTTGGGGGAGCACAATTCAACCCATAGTCCTTGCTCAAGATCACACGTGACCAGTAAGTTAACTTGAATCCCAGGCTGTCTCATTGAACTCACCATCCAAGGTAATAATGACTTCCTCTGGGGTGGAAGTCTAGAAAACATTTGGAGCCACGGTGATGATGAGAATGAATCAGAATGAATGGTGTTTTCCTTGTCGGTCCCCAGAGGCAGGGATCAGACCTCGTAAACCCACTCTCACACTTGTCCCGACTCTCTAAACAACAAAAGCCACTTAAACTCTTCAATAAGGATGTTGAAAACCTCCAAGAAATTAAAATTCCTCTCCGTTCTTACTCCTTCCACACAAATGGGGTGCAGTGTTCTCCTCACAACCAACAGCCGTGGGGCTCTGGTCTAGAAGGAAGACATGTCTGCCTTTCCCATCGTTACCAACCAGGACAGTGGTGTGGCCCCGACAGAATGAATGGGCATCACAGCCGACCTCAATCTGGCAGGTGTGACCGCTGACCTCTGCTCCACCTTCTTGTGTCTGCTATTAAGTATGTGAGGAAACAGGAAAGGGTGTGTGTGCACATATATTAATTCACATACCTTCATGTGCTCTCGCCAGGGTTCCTACCCATTACTCCACCCGGCCCCAGAGCAAACAGACTCCATCTTTATTTTTAAAGTCTCCATCTTTGCCCATAACCTCCCCCCAGGGGGTCTCCTGTTGCACTGAGGCACTTAGCCCAGATGGGAAGGAAACAAGTTGAATATTTTAGAGTTTGGGTGTCAATCATAACATGTATTGTTTTATAACTGAGCCCTTAGAGTCCCTCTCTCGTGAGTCCATTTGCCTCTCTGAACCTCAATTTCATCACATATAAAATGCAGGCAACGGGGGCAGTGTGAGGTCGTTAGTTTTACATGGATGCTTCGAAGACCCCCTCGTTCCAGAAATATAATAATAATAAGCAAAATATGTTTGTAAAAATTAAAAAGCTCCCTTTCCCCAAAAAAGACAAAGTCACAATCAAAAACATAATCAACATTTTTGCGGTGCAGAAATGGAATGAAAACTCCAAACTGTGAGAGGGGCAGAAGCCCTGGGGTCAGAGGCAGAAGCCTGCAAAGCTGGTGAGAAACTACACTTTAGGGGGCAGGGCAGAGCAGGACAGAGGCATGACTTCTCCTGCAGGACTCACAGGAGGTCCCTCTCTGCACAGACACCTGTGTCTGACCTCCCCAGTATAAGCTCGGAGTAGGCCCCCAAGTAGCCCATGTCAGTTCCAGGCTGTGGGCTCAGAGGGCAAAGCCTGAGATGGGCATAGTGAACAGGAGAGAAAAAAGCAAGAAAATAAAAACATGAACCCCGCTTCCCATTTGCAATAGACCTTGAAGCTAACATTCCAAATCAGAGCCCAGCATGCTAACCATTACAGTATGGGACCCTACCATTCCCAATTAAATGAAGAAATTTAATGTTAAGAAAACGGACAAACTCAACAATAAGAAGGATTTGAAAAAATCTTTTAAAAGAAGTATGTTTAGGCACCTTAGAGGTCAATGCAGGAATCAATTCTTAAAAAAAGAATAAGCAATTATGAAGCCTAAGTGGGAAGAAATGAAACAAGAACAGTGAACGTAAAGCTATATGTTTCTAAAAATCAACAAGTAAGAAGCACCTGGGTGGCTCAGTGGGTTAAGTATTCAACTTCGGGTCAGGTCATGATCTCACTGTTCCTGAGTCTGAGCCCCACATCAGGCTCTCTGCTGTCAGTGCAGAGCCTGCTCTGGATTCTCTGTCCACCCCTTCACCCCCCTCAAAAATAAACAAAACATTAAACAAAATGTTTTTAATCACCAAGTAGGATTACATCAAACTAAAAGTCTGCACAGCAGAAAACAAACAAACAAAAAGGCAGCCTATAAAATGGGAGACAATATGTGCAAACCATATAAGGGGTTAACATCCAAGGTATGTAAAGAATTCATACAACTCAATAGTAAAAAACCCAAACAATCCAATTAAAAAATGGGCAGAGGAACTGAACAGATGTATTTCCAAAAAAGACATCCAAATGGCCAACAGGTACACGAAAAGATGTTCAACATCACAGATCAGCAGGAAAATGAAAATCAAAACCACAATGAGCCATCACCTCACACCTGTTAGAATGGCTCTCATCAAGAAGACAACAGATCATTTGTTTTGTTTCTTAAATTCCACGAGTAAGATCATATGGTATGTGCCTTTCTCTGACCTATTCCACTTTGCTTTATATTCTCTAGATCCGTCCATGTCATTGAAAGTGGCAAGATTTCATTCTTCTGTGGTTGAGTAATATTCCATTGTATGATCATCGGGAGAAAAAAGAGAGAGGCAAACCAAGAAACAGACTGGTAAGTCTAGAGAACAAACTGATGGTTCCAGAGAGGAGGCAGGTGGGGGAATGGGAGGCGGAGACATGGGGGAAACAGGTGATGGGGATTAAGGAGTGCGGTTGTCATGATGAGCACCAGGTGTTACAGGGAAGCGTTGACTTACTAAACTGCACACCTGATATTACTGTATGTTATAGAGTAATCAGTTTTTTGATATTACACTGTATGTTAACTGATATTACACTGATAAATTACACTGTGTGTTAACTGGAATTTAAATACAAATTTGAAAAGAGCAAACAACAGATAACAAACGTTGGTGAGGGTGTGGAGAAAAGGGAAACCTGGGGCACTGTTGGTGGGAATGTAAACTGATTCAGCCACTATGGAAAACAGTATGGAGGTGCCTCAAAAAAGTAAAAATAGAATTACCATGTGACCCAGAAATTCTACTTCTGAGTATGTATCTAAAGGAAATGAAAATAGGATCTTGAAGAGATCTCTGCACTCCCATGTTCATTATGCACAATAGCCAAGATATGGAAATAATCTAAGTGTCTGTCACTGGATGAATGGATAAGGAAGAGATACAATAGAATATTATCTATGTTATAATACAGTGTATTATGTATTATGATACAACATACATTTATATCTATATGTATGCATACAAGGAATATTATTCGGCTATGAGAAAATAGGAAGTCCTCCTCTTTACAACAACACGGATGCAACTTGAGGGTATTATGCTAAGTAGGACACGTTAGAGAGAGACAAATACCATATGATATCACTTATATGTAGAATCTAAAAAAGCCCAGCTCATAAAAACAGAGAGTGGAATGGTGGTTACCAGGAGCTGGGGGGTGGGAACTGGGGAGTGGTTGGTTGAGGGTACAAACTTGCAACCAGTAGATAGATGAGTCCTTGAGAACTAATGAACACTATAGTGATGATAGTCAACAACACTGTATTATAAACTTCAGAGCTGCTAGGAGACTAGATCATAATTGTTCTCACCACAGAAAAGAAATGGTAACTGTGTGACATGATAGAAGTGTTAGCTAACACTACAGTGGCAATCATATTGCAATATATAAATGTATCAAATCAACACATTGTATACCTTAAACTTATCCATTATATGTCAATTGTATCTCAATAAATTTTTAAAATATCTTTAAAGTAAAAAATATGTCCTTGAACTTAATAGAATGGATACACTCCTATGGGACACAGCTGTTTAGCTCAGAGAAATTCACCCCAATGGGGCAGAATATAAACATCAACTTCCTGGTTGCATTATATTCCATCATGTGTGAATTCAGCAAATTTTCAGGATATAAGATCAAATCACAAAAATCAATAACATTTCTATATACTAGCAATTAACATGTAGAAATGAAAATTCAAAAACCCAATATAATTTACAGTACCTTTAAGAAAATAAAATATTTAGGTATTCACTTAACAAAACACATGTAGGATCTTTATTGAAAATTACAAAATCCTGATGAGAGAAACAAAAGATCTAAATAAATGAAGAAACATACCATGTTCATGAATTGGAGGACTCAGAGAGTAAAAGTGTCAGTTCTCCCCCAACTGATCTATAGGTTTACATTTCCTATCAAAATCCCAAATAAGGGGCACCTGGGTGGCTTAGTCGGTTAAGCGTCTGACTTTCGCTTAGGTCATGATCTCGCGGTTCGTGGGTTCGAGCCCCGCATTGGGCTCTGTGCTGACTGCCAGCTCAGAGCCTGGAGCCTGTTTCAGAGTCTGTGACTCCCTCTCTCTCTGACCCTCCCCTGCTCATGCTGTCTGTCTCTCTCTCTCTCCGAAAAATAAATAAAACATTTTAAAAAAAATCTTAAAAAAAAATCCCAAATAAGATCTTCATTGACATAGACAAATTTATTCTTTTTTTTTTTAATGTTTATTTATTTCAGAGAGACAGGGAGAGACAGAGCACGAGCTGGGGAAGGGCAGAGAGAGAGGGAGACACAGAATCCTAAGTAGGCTCCAGGCTCCGAGCTGTTAGCACAGAGACTGATGTGGGGCTCGAACCCATGAACTGCGAGATCATGACCTGAGCCGAAGTCGGAAGCTAAACCGACTGAGCCACCCAGGTGCCCCAATTCTAACTTTATTTAGAATATATCTTTATTTAGAACTTTATTCTAAACTTATATGCAAAGACACAGGTCCTAGAATAACTAAAACAATCTTGACAGAGAAAAATGAAGTGGGAAGAATTACTCTCCCCAATATTAGGTCTACATGTATAGCTCCAGCAATAAAGACTATGTGGTATTGGAGGAAGGAGAGATTCCTAGATCAATGGAACAGAAAAGAGGACCCAGAAACAGACCTACACAAATACATCCAACTGATTTTTCACAAAGGCACAGAAGCAATTTGATGGAGGGAAGAAACTTTTCAACAGGTGATGCTGGAGCAATTGGACATCCATTAGACAAAAATACGAACTTCAACCGAAACCTTCCACAGGGAATTAGGTGATGGGAAATGGTGAAACATGTCTGGATGATTTTGTTTATTGTTTAGGGTAAGAACGTATAAAAGAGGAAAAACTGAGTTAACAGCAAAACACATTTTTTGAGGATAGGGATGAGGACCAAATAATGAAACTAGTCATCATTTATTTAACACCTACTATGTACCAGGTCCTGTTTGGGTCTTGACCTAAAATAATCTCACGTCAGCTCTGCAAGGCAGATGTTTATTATTCCCATTTCACAGCAACTGAGGTGTGGAGCTGTTAAGTAAATTGCTCAGGGTCTTGCAGCTACTAAGTTAGAAGAGCAGTGTTTGAACAAAGCCTGTGCCCTGCCTCCTCCTCTGAGAAGCGCTGGTCTCAGGGAAGGGCTGATGTTCACAATTGAATCCCAGTCACCGTCTGCAATACATGACAATCAGGCGAGAACTACCCTGTTCGGGCCTGTTTCTCTGTGTCCCGCCAACCCCAATGCATGAGCCTGTGCACCGCCCCAACCCCCCCACCCCTGCCCAGGGTTCTCAGCTGTGGGGGTGATGGCTTCTCAGAGGGTGGGAGGCTGCACTAAATAAGCAAAAGAGTGTTTCTGAGCAAATTACCCAGCCTCTCTCTGCCTTCAAGCGGAGGGTGAAGGTGTCTTTGAAGGGGCTCGGGAAACCCATTTGGAAGCTGTGATAACAGCTGACAGTTATTCAACACCTACCAGGTGCCAGGCACTTCATCTAACCTGAGAGGTTTTCCCTGAAAGGCCAGTAAAAGGACTGAGAGTTCCCTGTCACCAAGGTTTGTGGGCCACCTGGCGCGACCGGTGGTTAAGAACAAAGTTCTGACCTCCCCTGAGCTGAACCCCAGTCCAGGCGCACGGCTCACCGGCTGGGCGACCTGGGCTAGTTATTGTCCCTGTCTAAGAAGCTTCAGTGTCCCCATCTGCAAGGACTCAGGGCTGCACAGATGCGGGGCTAAGGAGGTAATGCGGGCAGAGAATTTGGAAGAGAGCTTGGCATGTAGAAAGCCTGGAAAAGGTTAGCTTGTACGTATGGCAGGGAAGGATGAGAAGTCCCATCTCCTCTGGGAGGTGGCAGACGGTGGACGGTGACCCGCCCTGCCAGGTCCCGTAGGGCCCCAGGGCCAGAGCTCCAGAGCAAGTAGAGTCTCTGGGCCCCGGGCCCCAGGCCCTGTGGGGAGGCAGAAGGCCGCTCACACCCGGTACCTTGAACAGCCTCCTCCTGACTTGACCCAGAGAGGGGTTGAGTGTGGGCGGCTGGGCAGGCAAAGCCAGGAACCCAGAATCTATCCCCCTCAAAGACATAGAAACAGCCCTTTGCTGTTTTGATTGAAAAGAAAAGAAATCCTCCTGGTGTAAGCCTCCCCCCTGCAGAGAGCCCCAGCCACAGACCCAGGGCTGCCAGTTCCCTCCTAGTCTCTTGAGACTCCATCCTGAGGCCTGACCCTCCCCCCAGCCCCGCATTGCCCTCAGGGCACTTTCCAGCCCAGCAACAGACACCTCCCCACCTTCCAGCAGTGAAAGCCATTAGGCTTTACCTGACCCGAAAAAATAAACATAAACCCCAAGCTAAACGCACAGCTGTTGTGTGTGAAGACTTATCCTCTGATCCAGCTTTAAATAATAATAATAATAATAAAACAATAATAACTATAGCTATTGTTTATTGAACTTGGTTCGAACATTCCACTAAATTCAATGCTCACAACAACCTTGGGGGCAGTTAATATTATTACCCCTGTTTCACCAATGGGGAAGCTGAGTCACAGAGAAGTAAGTCACTGGCCCAAGATCAGAGGAAGGGTTGTAGAAAGGCCCCTCCCCACACCCTGCAGGCCTCTCGGGATTGCCGAGGCTCTCTGTGCCCCCTCTGTTCTCAGGGTCCTGTGTGGCCCTTTTCATGCCACGCCTTGCCTAGGTGTCTCCACTCTCGCGGGTGGGCCTGGGGGGCTTTCCAGCTGGCCACAGGAAGCAGCATTCTGAGCGCAATGCCATGCCTGACCTAGAGAATCCCGCCCCACCTTTTGGGCACCAGGCTGCCTCAGTCTATACGGCATGTGACTCTTGATCTCGGGTGGTGAGTTCAAGTCCTTTGTTGGGCGTAGGGCTTACATACATACATACATACATACACGAATTACCTAAAAAGGAATCTGACGTGTCACTCAGCGACTGTAGAGCTGGGCAGATCTCAGCTGGCCGAGGACATGGACTGTTAGTGTCCTCCCTTCTCCTGAAGCCCTTCGATGAAAAGGTTTGAACAAGAAAATCCTGCCTTGCTTTCAAATAAACATGGTGTAATATTGTTCTTCTGGGACTATTTCAGTGGTGTAAATAATAAATATTTTTTTCTTAAAACAACAAGCAAGCAAGCAAGCAAGAAAGAAAGAAAAAGAAAAAAAAAGAACATCCTGTCCCAGACAGCGAGCCTGAACACCGGCGCTGGTTACCGTCCCGTGTTTACTGTGAGGCCCGACAAAGGCTCCCTGTGCAGGGCCCCAGATGGTGGTGGGGACATGGGCTGGTCCTGTGGCTGCTTATTCCAGGCCCGGGCTTCCTCCCTCAGAGGTGAGGAAGTTGCTGTCCCAGACGGTGTGGAGACTGATGCCATGCCCCCCCTTCCTTCTTCCGCTCGCTGGCCCCTCTTCCAGCCAGGGCGCCCAGCTCTACCTGACAACTTGCCACCTACACACACACACACGCACATATGCACACACGCACACACGCACACACATGCGTGCGCACACACACACACACACACAGCCTTCCAGGAAAGCAGAGGAGTCTTTGCATAGCCTCATGGGATCCCTGCACATCATCTCAAGTGGTTTGCAACATAGCAGTGCGTGCGTAAAGTGCTGGTACGTGCCAGACATAAATTGTGGAGCCAGGACAAAATGAAAATGTGGGACTCCGTGCTGAAAAGGTTGTAAGAATTTCACGACGGCAGCAGCAAAACAGGAACCCACACACAGGTGCCTGTGAACACAGGCTCCGGGTGACTGCACAGGCCGCACACGCAGGAAGTGGGCCCTGTGCACATGGCTGCGTCGTGTGTGTACTGCGGGCACTTTTCTGATTGGAAAGGCACAGGGCTTTTGTTAGAATCTCAAAGGCTCTGTGACTCTCTAAATGTTAAGAACCATTAGGTAGCTGGATGCCAGAGTCAGGCAGGCCTGGGATTGAGTCCCTGGTGCATCATTTTCTAGCTGTGGGCCCTGGACCAAGTTTCGTACCCTCTCTGGGCCTGTTTCCTCCTCTGTAAGAAGGGGATTGTAGTAACACCAGCTCACAGGGGTATTAGGAGGAGAGGAGAGACCGGATAAAGAGATGAGCCCAGAGCCTGGCATGTTAGTACACGGTCAGCTAATTAACTGCTGGTTAATTCTATTCCGCCCATTGTGTTCAATGTCACATCCTTCTGCCGGCCTGACCTCAGCGAGCTGTGCCTTCCACGGCGTTCCCAGGAGGCCCGGCACAGAGCCTGGAAAGCACTCAGGGACACGAGCCGGTGATTCTGTCAACTGGCCTGGTGTCTTGGCTGGCCTTACCCCCAGGCCTTGCTCTGTTGGCTGACCTGACTGGTTCGGGCTGCAGCGTCTGGGCGACATATTCTTGTAGTGAGCAAGAGAGCTGGTGGTCACGTCCAGGTTGGCCCCCAAGAGGATCTCATCCATTTTGAACACAGTGTCACACTTGACAGAGCCTTTTACCAAAGTGGGGTACCGTAGTGCCCCTTGTGTCCCCTCTGGCACCCATGAGGTGGCTCTTCAGGGGCCTCTGGGCTGCCTGATCCATTATCTCCGCTGTGCCGGCCAGTATCACAGGAAGAAGAGCCCCTGGGACCCAGTCGCCCAGGCGACCCAAGTCGCCTCCTTCCCCCTCAGCCTGAAGGCCCAACCCCTCCTCACCTCTGTCTAGTGGACAGGGAGGGGGGAAACAAGGCAGGGGCCGTGACCAGCCGCATGGCACGGTGCGATCTCAGGGGAGTCTGGAACCTCTCCGGGTCTCTTGTTCCGCATTTGTGATATGAGGATGGAAGATCTTCGTTCCCGCCCTGGAGGGAGCCTCCCGCATACACCCAGGGAGTGTTTCAGCACGTACCTGTGCATCTTTGCACCGATGAAAAGGGGAAACCGCCAAACGTCCATCTGAGAGGGGGTGGAAAATAAATGGTGGTTAAATCATACAATGAATGTTATCCAGCTGCTCTTAAAGTTACGTGGGTTGACACAGAAAGGTGCCCGGGGTGTATTTTTAAGTGACAAATGAACATTGCAAAACAATACACACGATGTAAATCACATATGTAAAAATAAAGTATATGTTCTCTACACATATGTGTGTGCAAGGGAAGGTATAGAAAGATGTATTTCAAATTAATCACAAAGGCTGCCTTTGAGGAGGGAGGCAATTGAAGGTGTGGTCAAGAAAGACTTAAACTCCACCCCGCTGCCCTGGCCCCAGGTCCTGCAAACCTGTCCCAGCTGCCAGCCTCCCCTGGAGAGGATGGGATTTCTGATCCCAGGGCCAAGGCCATGCCGCCCTGCTGACATCCTGGGTAGGAATCCTGAGTCGCTTGTGAGTAACCAGCTTCTCACCATTGTTCCAACCACCATTTATTAACTCCGTAGCAAGGGCCAGGCACAGCCTGCCCAGCAACTGGGTGGATGTTAGAGCCAGGCAATGGACTGCCAAGGATCGTGGTGGGTCTGAGACTTTACTCTGCTCACAAGCTAGGAGTCTGCCTGCCAGTTCCCTGAATGCTGGCAGAAGACACAAGATTTCTGGGACAGAGACAAAGGACTTATTACTGAAAACAAACAGGTGACCGGAGTTCTGTGTTCTCATTGGTTCCTTTTGCCCCCTTGTCTCACAGGCCAATAGGGAGGTGAGCCCAGGTGAAGGCTGAACCCACAGTGGGTTTGGGTCACAGCCGAGGAACCTTGAGATTAGGAAACCCCCAGTTTTAGAAAGGGGCCTCTAGCAAAACAGCCCAATCTTTTCCCTTTCAGGACACATTGTTTTTATTATCCTAGACAGCAAACAAATCTGCCCCCTGCCCTAGAGGGAGATAGATGCTAGGTTTATCTCCCAAAACTATTTGCCAAATAAATATCCTTGAAAACATAGCCCAAAGCAAAAGCTGTCACGAGACTTCCAGAAACTGCGGAGGCTCTCTGGAGAATTGTCTCCCAACACTGACAGACTGGGTAAGTGGGGCTCTGAGAAGTTGAGTCACTTCCCCAGGGTCGCACAGCTAGGATGTAGCAGAGCCTGGGTTGCACCAGGTAATCTGAATCCAAAGCCCTTGCTTTTTCCTCCCTGTCTCCCCAACAGGCTGCTGCTGTAGGCTGGGGGCCAAAGAACCACAGACGACAATATTGCTTCAGAGGGAAAATCCACTCTGAGTCCCCAACAACCACCTCTAGGAGAATTGGGGGAACAGAGCCTGTCTGTGGCTCGAGGGCCAAGCACTGCCCAAAGGTGCCTGACCTGACTCCCTCGGGGGATGAGAAGAGAAAATTCCTCCCCTGCTGCCCCTGGGTGATGTCAGAGAGGAGCTGGAAATAAGGAATGAGCTCCTGGAGACGGGATAAATGCCCTTTTCTTTTGCAGATGGGAAAAAATGTCCTGTCATTCCCCATTTACTTAAATGTGAAATTTATTTATGGAGCAGAAAGGGTTGGTGTTGGCTTTCAGTGCCCAATCAGGAAATAGTCTGGGCCTCTTTCTGTCTCCTCCAGCACCTTGTCCCCTTGTGACCCAGTCTGATTTTTCAGAATTGAAGGCTGGTCCTGTTCCTGGTTCTCAGGCCTCCCCTGGGCCACCTTCTCGTCTCTGGGCCCACTCCTTGCCTGGGCAGAGAGAAGTCATTTGTCATGTTTGTCATTGGGGTTCCAATATCGTCAAGGCTTGTCATCCGTAAAATGGGGACACGTATGCCTGTCTCACATCTCCCTCATTGATAAAAAAGGAACTAATAGTAATAATAATCATAATAACTTCTGACTTGGTGAGTTGCTAATACATGCATCTCTGAGGTGTCAGGGTTCTTATTTACAGATAGGGAAACTGGGGTGCAAGGACATTGGCAAAGTCGGCCACCGTCACATAGACATGCTTGAAGAGTGTCTTCACCCTTGTCCTGTCACATGGCTCCTTCCAATTCCTCCTGGCCAGCCAGGAAGACACGTGTCCAACATCTGCTCCTTTGAGTTCTGCCCGAAGCTGCGTGGGGTTTATAAAGGGAGAGACAGGGCACCTGGGTGGCTCAGTCGGGTGAGTGTCATGGTCATGATCTCATGGTTCGTGGGTTCGAGCCCCGCATCGGGCTCTGTGCTGGCAGCTAGCTCAGAGCCTGGAGCCTGCTTCAGATTTTGTGTCTCCTTCTGTCTCTGACCCTCCCCTGCTCACATTGTCTCTCTCTCTCTCAAAAATAAATTTAAAAAGTTAAAAAATAAATAAATTAAAAATTTAAAAAGTGGAAAATTTCTAAAAAAAAGTAAAGTGAGAGGCTTGGGCAGGACTGAGGCTGGGGGCTCGTCCTACAGATAGCAAACCTCCTTCCCCAGGAGCTGCTCTATATGAGGCTCTTTAACATTGTTACCACATTTTAACCTCATGGCACTCATGAGAGAAGAGAACTTGTCTCCAGTTTACAGATGGGGAAACTGAGGCCCTGAGAGTCTTGCGTAGCCAGGCCTCGTGGCTGGTGGGAATCAGAGACAGCCCTAGGAGACAGGTTCCCCTCTAGGCCCGGTGTCTTGTCCCCACACATAAAGCCTCTGAACCAGCATGCTGTGACATGGCCTGTTTCCTCCTCTGGAGGAACAATCCCGGCTCCTGCACCTGAGATTGTTAGGTGTTTTAAATTCTCTTCAACTGAACTCTGTGCTGTTAGCTTAGAAAGGCCCAGAGAGGACCACTGATGTGTTGGGGTCACCAGCAAGCCTCGGGAGGGCCAGGAGAAGGTCTGAGCTCCCTGCATACAGGCCAGGGCTCCATCACCAACCCCTTATGGCACAGGCCACTTCAGGGAGTAGGGGTGGCCGTGGGTAGGCTGAGGCCCTGTCTCAGGGAGGGGGCTGAGGACCGCGTTCTCCCCCTGAGCAAGACCAGCNGAAAGAACGGGGAGGAGCAGCCCTGACACCCACCCTTTCCTGCCTGGGGGGTGGCTGGAGCTGTGGAGACAAAGGCAGCCAGGTGTGCCTGGGGGACCTCAAGGAGGCCTGGGCCCTCACTTCTGGAAAATTCTCCCTGAGCTGAGGCTGGGGAGTAGCAGGATGAGAAAGGCTGAAGATATCTTTCACGCCCCCTGGCAGGGTGATCCACCGTGGACTCTGCCTTCTAGAACTCTTCCTGCCCCCTCACCCTTTGGGTCTCAGTTAAAAGTCACCTCAGGAAAGCCCCCCCTGCCCAGCCTGTGTAAAACAGCCCCCTCCCTACTCTGGTCCGCTGGGTGTTCTTTGTGCCTCATGACTCTGGGCATCTGCTTTATTTCGGTTTCATCATCCATAACCAACGACGTTTGAGCCCATAGAGTCTAGGCCTCGTCTTGTTCTGCCCCAGCCCCGCTGCTCAGCACACAGCACAGGCCGGTCTGCACCAGGGGCCCGGGCCCTGTGACTGTCCAGGCCCATCATCAGCGTTCGCTTGCTCCTTCAGTGGCATGATAGGAGGGTGACAGATCTTGTCCTGCGTTTCCAAAAGGCAGCAGAGAAGCAGAGCACGGGACTCCAGAGTGGGACCTGGGTTTAAAGAGGGCCCGGATGGGGGCGCCTGGGTGGCTCAGTCGGTTCAGCAACCGACTTTGGCTCAGGTCATGATCTCATGTTTGTGGGTTTGAGCCCCGCGTCAGGCTCTGTGCTGACAGCTCAGAGCCTGGAGCCTGCTTTGGATTCTGTGTCTCTCTCTCTTTTCCCCTCCTCTGCTTGCAGTCTGCCTCTCTCTCTCAAAAATAAATAAACATTAAAAAAAAATTAAAGAGAGCCCAGTTGGGGCCAGACACCTCCCCCCAGAGCCCACCAGGCTGGCCAATCTGACCCTACCTCAGCAGCCCCCACCCTCACTCCATCACACACAAAACATGGGGATATCTCTTGTAGGGAAAGCACACAGGGGGTGAGCAGCTATTTCCACTGCACGTAGGAAGGCAGCTCACTCTAGCCCCAGCCCCAGTCAAGTGCTGGGTGGTGGTGGGGGAGCTCTTAGAATCCCACATGGAGACTGGGAGTTCCTGTGAGGAAGAGGGGCTGTGATCTGGTGACCTGGAAAATAGGCAGAGCACTTGGGAGACCTTGGCCTGTGTCCCTCTCAGCTGGAGGTGCTAGAGAATGGAGAAGCTGCTTCCTGAAGGCAGGACTCCCAGATCAGCTGTACCAGCAGGTCCTGAAGGATTGCACGTTAGAGGCAGGGCCTGCCTGGTACCACGTGAAAATGCCTCGCTCAGAGATTATGAAGCAGTGTTAGCATCAACAGCGCTAAGTCATGTTACCGTGTAACTTCGATAGGATGTGATGGGAAGGGCATTTATGGCTTTCGCTGTCCCCATTCCACGAGGAACAGCCTCCCCAGAGGCATCTAGGAAGCAGGAAATGGGAAGAGAGAAGTCGGTGGCCAATAAAAATTGGAAACGACATTTACCTTCATCAGAGTTCCAAAAAAATGCAAAGGAAAGCAACAATGAGATACTAATGTTTACCCACAAACAGAGCAGAATTTAAAACAAAGCCACAATAGCAGTGGCACTGAGGGGGCCTGGGACTTGGCAGTTGAACTTCACTGTGAGCGTGTTGCATCACCTTTGTGGAAAACAATCTGACATTTTCTCCTAAAATAGGAAACACACACGTAATTTATAGCCCAGCAGCGCCAACATTGACAAGTTTCCTATGGGAAGCAAAGCAGTCACTAAAAGGATATGTGAGAAAGAGTGGTTTTACAGTATCATTTGAAACAGGGGCACCACCGCCCCCCTAGGGGACTGCGTGACCACGGGTGGATGCGTACTGTCGTGGCTTGTGCAGGTGTCACAAAGCGTGGACGGCTGTGGCCCTACTATCTGGAGGCCCGGGTGCGTATTGCTAAATTTAGAAGGTATGTTGCTGAGTTGGGACACTGGGAACTGCAGGCGGGACAATTCGACATGCGAAAGGGTCCCACACATTCAGGACGTTTAGTACCAACCCATCCCCCTGCCCCATCCCTTCATGATGCACCAACATCCCTGCCTCATCGTCAAAAGAACACTATCGCCTTAACACGGTTCCAGATTTTCCAAGCTGAGCACCGCCGCGATGATGAGGTCTGGGGTGGTTTTGTCTTGTGGGTTTTTGTGTTTTTGTTTCTGTTTTTTTATTTTTTTAAGGTTTATTTTTGAGAGAGAGAAAGAGACAGAGACAGAGTGTGAGCAGGGGAGGGGCAGAGAGAGAGAGAGGGAGACACAGAATCTGAAGCAGGCTCCAGGCTCCATGCTGTCAGCACAGAGCCGGATGCGGGGCTCACACTCACAAACTGTGAGATCGTGACCCGAGCTGAAGTCGGACACTTAACCGATGGAGCCACCCAGGCGCCCCTGTTGTTTTGCTTTTTAATTTATTGTCAAGTTAGTTCACATACAGTGAAGTCGAGGCTTCAGGAGTAGATTTCTGTGATTCGTCATTTACATACAACACNAGAGCCCGACGCGGGGCTCGAACCCACAAACCATGAGATCGTGACCTGAGCTGAAGTTGGACGCTTTACCGACTGAGCCACCCAGGCGCCCCTAATGTCTTACTTTTTTAAAAAACAAACAATAGCAAGGCCCTAGCCGTGTAGATGTAAGGACCCCAGGGCGAGGGGGTGGTATGAGAGGGCCCCAGGGCTGATGTGGGAATTGGGGGGTGGAGGGGAGATACTTATGCTCTTGTTTCCAGCTTTGCATGGACTCACCACATATGTGAGCAGATCACTCTTGTAATTACCAAAATTAATAAAGAGAAAAACACTTTAAAAGAAAAATGATTTAGAAAGAAGAACAGAAGGAAGTGCCTTAGAGACCAAAGGCCCCAGCCTCTAGCACTGCACCCGTGACCCATCCCCGCCGCTTGGGGGGCTGCAATATCAGGCGACCTGGGAGCAGCACCTGCCAACCACCTCCCTGGCCACATGGCCTTGGCATCCTCCCTCCAACCCCAGCAGCCATGCTCCACTAGCCACAAAGGCCCCTTTCTCTGCCGGCTGTTTGGGTTGGTCCCTGCCCACCTCCACGGGCAGCCTCTGGATGCTGCTGGCCTGCTGTTGAAGGCTCGCTTTATGGACATTAAGATTCGCCAGCCTGTGTACCAGGGCCCTGGAAGCCAGCTGTTGCCACCATCATGCCATGTTCCCGCCCCGCTACCCCCGCCCAGGCTCTGCCCAGCCCCGGCTCCAGGAGGGAACACACAGCCCCTGTTCTTCCTCAGCCCGCGACATAAATCACCACTCCCGAGGCTGGCCAGGGGAGGCCAGGTCCCCACGGCCTGCAGCACAGGCGTCCTCGGGCACCAGCGCCTCCCCTCCCCTCGGCCCCTCTCTGAGCTCCGAGTGACTCTGGGCCAGGATCCCCGAGGCTACGCCCCGGCCGTGGCGGGGAGCTCTTCCAACTCACGGATTCCTCATTTTGCAGACACTGCGTGTGTTTAAACATGCCCTGCCTGGTTCCAAAGAAGGTATAAAATCGCCACAAAGTCATGGAAGACACGACCAGCATAAATGAAGACTGGACCAAGATGCCCCTAGTGATTTTGCTACAGAGATTTTCAGAGTAGTTTGTAACAGTGGAGCATTAGAACAATAGGGGGTTAGGTAAATAAATTACAATAGAGCCACCCAACTGACCATATGTGCCCATAGAAATTAAAACTACAGCTATAGAATCTAACTTGTTTACAAACAGTTTATTCATGTATAGAACCTAATGCCAAATTTGTAAGTATATGCCCAAGGTTATTTTTCTAGGAAGGGGACTAGAAATCTCCTGAGCCTTTTTTTTTTTCCAAGATTTTAGTTTTAAGTAATGTCTGCACC
This sequence comes from Crocuta crocuta, assembly GCF_008692635.1. Lineage (NCBI taxonomy): Eukaryota > Metazoa > Chordata > Mammalia > Carnivora > Hyaenidae > Crocuta > Crocuta crocuta. Next base: position 4,099,561 of record NW_027532406.1, on the reverse strand, counting down.
CAATATGGGGCTCAAACTCACAACCTTGAGATTAAGAGTCACACACACTGCTGACTGAGCTAGCCAGACACTCCCTCATGAGCTTGTTGAAATGACTATGGTCCCCAAGACCTGAAGAGACACCGTCCCATAGAAGGGCATATAATGCCATGACTAGTTATATACGTTGTATATATACTGTGCATGTTATAAAGTCCACTTTTATGTTTTTGTGTAGTCTGGGAGGCTAGATCCCAAAATCCAGTTTCCTTATCTCTGGGCAATAGAGTTGTAACTGATTCTTTTTCCTTTGTATTTCTACCAGCATGATCTATATATACTCTTGTCATGGTGAACGGCAGCCTTGACCATATATTTTCTAGAAACCAGAGCAAAACCAGAAACGTGATCACTTACTAATTGCTAGTGTCCACTGAAGAAAGTTCATGACTGCTTTTGGCCTTATAAAGGGTAGCGAGTTCTCTGGAGAGGTGGGATGGGTATGGGGGAATGTCGGTTTGCGAAGAACATGCGAGGTGTCCCCTCCCACTCCCTGAGGACAGGATGCAGGTCAGCCTTGATGTGGGGCTAAGGGTCTGCAAGTACCAGGTGGTCTGTCCAGGGAAATACCCTGCAGTCCCGCTCCTCGGGCCCCACCCAGGAAGGGAGCTGACGCCTTCCCCCACAGAGCCCAAGAGAGAAGGATTCAGAAGCTCTCTCTGTTCGCTCACAAGGAGAGGCAGTGACACGTCCCAAAGAGTCAGCCAGGAACGGTGAACTTCCTGGCACAAGTGGACTGTGTAGGGGCTAATGAAATTGGAACACACAGAGAGCTATTCCCTCCACCCAAGACTAGGCAGATCTTGCTACCCGCCCCCCGGGGAGCAGGGAGTTCTCTGCCAAGGGTGCAGTGATCACTAGCAGACAAGTGACTCCAGTTGTCAATTTTGACAGTGAGTAGTTCCTGACAGGCGCTCTGAGGTTCCCAGCACATACAGAGGGAGAGTCTGGTGGAGAGAGGGAGACGGTCAGCCTGTCAGCTCCCGTTGAGGTTCTCCAGTAGAGGCAAACTGAAATTACGATAACAAGTAACAATAGCAGCAACACAACAACAGTAAAAAAACATATATATATACGCTATGATAATCGTCACAAAACCAACAGCATGGTTACCTATTGCTGAGTAGCAAGTCACCCCCGAACTTAGTGGCCTAAAGCAAAAACAACCATTATATTATCTGCCGTGATTTCTGCGGGCCAGGAAATCAAGGAAGGTTCAGTTGGATGATTCTCGCTCAGGCTCTCATACCTCTGTAGTGAGATGGAGGCTCGCGTTGGAACAACATGGGACACGGATGGCCAAGCAGCTCTCGCCATGAGGTCTTGGGCATCTACATGGGATCTCTTCGAGTGTGGTAGCTTGGGTATTCTAACAGCATGGTGGCCTCAGAATGGTGAGCCTACTTACCTGGCAGCCCGAGGCTTCACGCTGAGTGTTCTGGCTAGCCAGGTGCAAGCTGAATCGTGTTCTTTGGGCCAGTGCTAGAAGTCATCAGTACTACTGCTATCGAATTCTATTGGTTATGAGCAAGTCAGAGGCCCATCAGATTCAAGGAGAAGACAATGGGGGCAATGTCAAGGTCACTCAATGGCATGTGGGTTGGGAGATGCTACTGCAACCATCTTGGGAAGATGTAATCTTCCGCGCAGAGCCATCGCCAATTTCTCAGGCAAGCCAAGGACAAACTGAGAAAGATAGAAACCTTGTGACTTTTGACCTTGGTACATGTGACATTGATACTCCTAGAAGACCTTTCATTTACATAAAATGCAGCCATTTCAGGCCTCAGTTGACTCACAGACACTTGGAGCTATGATGGTACAGGGACACTGAGTCCCAGCCAAGAGACGGACTTTGGCAGTGGCGTCTTTGAGTTTTGGGTAATTATTTGAATACACTATTGAGTTTTACCCATATGATTGGATTCATTAAAAATGAGTGAAAAGCAGAGAAGTAAACCTGCCGCTGGGAATGATGAAAAATGTGTGGGGTGCCACACTAGGGCAGGTGGGTCTTAGGGATGAAGTCAAGAGGGGCTCTCATTGGCATGAGTTGGTTGGTGATTGGTCTTGAGCCAGCTGACCATGAGTTCTCTCGTGATGAAAGTGAACAACAGAAACAAAAGAACAAAATAAAAGAATGTGGACTACTAAGTTGTTCATGGATGAAACGACACAATGCCCGAGACTTGCTTTGAAATTCCCCAGCAAACCAACAGAAAGTGCATATGGGGGGGCCAGGGGAAGTTTGGTCATGAGTCGCTAACTGTTGAAGCATGGAGGCTCATTGTTCCATTTCCTCCATTTTTGTAAATCTTTGAACATTTCTTTTTTTAAAAATGCTTATTTTTGAGAGAGAGAGAGACAGCGAGCAGGAGAGGGGCAGAGAGAGAGGGAGACACAGAAACTGAAGCAGGCTCCAGACTCTGAGCTAGCTGTCAGCACAGAGCCCGATGTGGGGTTGAACCCACAAACCGTGAGATCATGACCTGAGCCAAAGTGGGACACTTAACCGACTGAGCCATAATAAAAAGTAAAAATAAATTTATGTTAAATATTGAAAATGTATCATTAAGTATTGCATCTAAAATTCAAACTCTGATTAGGTATTATTAAATTCTTAGAAATGCCCCCCCCCATAACTATTATCCACTCATCCTGTGATTTTTATAAGGATCACCAGGGTCACATTTATAGACAAGTCAGTAACCATCTGAACTGATATACTTAATTCCATTGTACCGACAATGCAGAATTTTCCTCTCAAGAAAAGGGCATTACAGGGGCATCTGGGTGGCGCAGTCAGTTGAGCATCCGACTCTCGATTTCAGCTCAGGTCACGATCCCAGGGTCATGGAATTGAGCCCCGTGTCAGGCTATATGCTGAGCATAGGACCTGCTTAATAATCTCTCTCTCTCTCTGCCTTTCCCTCACTTAGACACATGTGCCCTCTCTAAAAAAACTGAAAAAATGAAAAAAAAGTAAAAATGTATTATATATGTGCAACAACAGAAATAATCCTAAGCCCCGAATTCAGCACTCCTGAAGCAATGAGGACATGTTAGCGGCGACAGCAGGCGTTGGCAGTGGGAGCAGGAATATTTTGTATGGTTTAGAATTTTTTTGCCATGTGCGTGCGTCAATTTTTTAAAGTTAATTGGTTTATTTAGAATAAAGAACGAGAACAGCTGCTGAACATGTACTATCGGCTGTTCCTCTGTTTTTCCTATAGTGTATCTTTGGATATCCTTTTGAACTTGTTTTGTCTGCCAAGAGAGCAAATACAAGCAAGAGCTAGCAGGCATCAAAGATAGAGATAAAGATGGAAGAGTACGTTTGAAATGCAGTGAACGCTGGCAAGTAGCTTAATCTCACTCTACCCCCACCCTCTCCTCTCCTCCCGCTGCCCACCACTGCACTTGATAAAGCCCCATGGTTGGATTTCAGTCCCTGGACGGGTCCCAGCCCTGGTTGGAAGAGGCAGGCCTAATGGAATGACTGGCGCGCCATCTGGTGGCTTCTTCAAGAAGTGCAACAGACCCTGTTTCCTGATACTCCCAGAAGCCAAGTTTGAGTATCCACCAGAGGTCACAGACCGTGTTGCAGAGACCGAACTGGATTTACACATGCGCTGTCTATGATTGTATAGATGTGTGGGCCACGGTGTCAAAAACGTTTTGAGGGGTGCCTGGGAGGCTCAGTCGGCTGAGTGTCCAACTTGGGCTCTGGTCATAATCTCAAGGTTCAAGAGTTCAAGCCTGGCATCCGGCTCTCTGCTGTCAGTGTGGAGCCCGCTTCAGATCCTCTGTCCTCCTTCAGATCCTCTGTCCCCCTCTCCTTCTGCCCTTCCCCTGCTCGCACACACTCTCTATCTCTCAAAAATAAATAAAGTTAAAAAAAAAATTGGGGCGCCTGGGTGGCTTAGTCGGTTAAGCGTCCGACTTTCGCTTAGGTCATGATCTCGCCGTTCGTGGGTTCGAGCCCCGCGTCGGGCTCTGTGCTGACTGCCAGCTCAGAGCCTGGAGCCTGTTTCAGAGTCTGTATCTCCCTCTCTCTCTGACCCTCCCCTGCTCACACTGTCTCTCTCTCTCTCCTAGAAATAAATAAAAAATATTTAAAAAAAAAAACAACCCACAAACACTTGAATATGTTGCCAGAATTTAAAAATCTAGGGGCGCCTGGGTGGCTCAGTCAGTTGAGCGTCTTCTGACTTCGGCTCAGGTCATGATCTCACAGTTTGGGAGTTCGAGCCCCACGTTGGGCTTGCCACTGTCCGTGCAGAGCCCTCTTTGCATCCTCTGTCCTCCTCTCTCTGCCCCTTCCCCGCTCACGCTCCTCTTTCTCAAAAATAAATAAACATTAAGGAAAAAATCTGGATGTTTTACATAAAAAACCCAGACCTCTGGCTTCTTTTGAAAACTGGACGGGATGATGACTGGTGCTGAGGCCCGTGCTTTCCAGTTGTCTGTCCAGCCTCTACTGCAGCCGCTAGGGCTTGCGTTGAGTTTGCCCCACACGGGATCCCTGCAGTGTGTTGCGTAGTGTCTGCCACACATCCATGTCCGCCCAGGACCTCAGAAGGCGACCTTATCTGGAAATGGGTTCTTTGCGGATGTAGTGAGTTAAGGATCTTGAGATCAAATCATTCCGGGTTTAGAGAGGGCCCTGGTGTCCTTGTAAGAAGAAGAGAGGGCATGAAGAGACAGAAGGAGAACACCACGTGACAACAGAGGCAGAAGTGACAGTGAGGCGCCTGCGAGCTAGGAATGCCACGATTGCCGGCAGCCCCAGAAGCTAGGAGAGAGGCTGGCATGGCTTCTCTCAGGCCCTCGGAAGTCAGTAGCCCCACTGATGCTTCCACTTTGGGCTTGTGCTCTGCTACCCAGTTTGTGGTAACTTGCTACAGCAGCCGAGGAGACCATACCCCTCGTCCCTGAGGTCCTCACTTTTCCTCGGTGTCCCCCCTCCCCCCCCAACCCCTCCACAAACAGGCCGGTGCCCAAAGCTCCAGGGATGGAGAGCTCACGCCGTCCCATCTGTGGGATGGTGCTTGCTGGAAACTCCTTTCTGTTAAGCCAATAATACAAATAACACAAAATCAGGATACGGTTTATAAAGGGTGAGGGAAAACCAAAGCCTACACAGAAACAAATCCCTGCCAGTTGTGGGATCAGGGGAGGCTTCATGGAAGTGGCAGCACGTGAACTGGGCCTTAAAGGATGAATATGATCACAACAAGGGGTGGCCGGGCGGCAGGCTCAGGGGTCTGAGCCATATACGGAAACATTCACTCACCTCCTCTGCCAATATTTACTCTCTAAGCAGCGAGCAGTGGAATGGAGGCGAGTTGGAATGGAGGTATGTGGCTGGGTGGGGTCAGTAGGTGGGAATTAATGGTGGGTCTAAATCTTTAAAAATCCTGTCTTCCTGGAACACCTGGGTGGCTCAGTTGGTTAAGCGTCCGACTCTTGATTTGGGTTATGATCTTATGGTTCATGAGTTCAAGTCCCACATCGGGCTCTGTGCTGACAGTGTGGATCCTGCTTGAGATTCTCTCTCTCTCTCTCTCTCTCTCTCTCTCTCTCTCTCTCTCTCTCCCCCCCTCCACCCCTCCCCCACTTGTGCCCTCACTTTTTCTCTCTCTCAAAGTAAATACATACACATTAAAAAAAAAATCCTTTCCGCCCAAGCATCCTCCCAAACAGAGGGTGGAACGTTTATCCACTTCCCTGGGGTTTTCCTTCAAGCTAAACTATTCTCCTCTCCTCTTGTGTAAAAGACTGTTGGGTTTGCTCTTTCACTTCCTCTGGTAATAATAGACCCCGTGCCGGACGCAAGGGCAGTCACGTGACCCAGGCCCGGCCAATCACAGCACTCCAGCCGCCCGCAGCAGTAAGGGACCCAGCCCGAGTCCTGTGTTGGGACTGATGCCGAGTCTGGGAGCAAACAGCACATTCTCTGCCGCGTGGAGAATGGCCAGCATGGGCCAGAGAGAATGAGGTCAACAGGTGGAAAGAAACAGAGTAAGATGGCCAGAGTCCCAGGGACGTTAACGTCCAGTTGTCATGCCCAGGCTCCGGTTCCTAGACTTCTTCCTCCATTTCCAAGAGCTGTGCGCATATCCACCCCTTCGTGAGGACTAATAAATTCCTTCTCTGTCCAGGTTAGTCTGCGTTATGTTTCTGTCACTTGCAACCAAATTGTCCTGGACCATATGGTCCTGTTTCCAAAGCCCTCCCCCTACCGACCAAGCAGTCAAAGAGAACTAAGGACCATGGTGCCCCTCCAGAGCAGCGGCCCCTGCTACAGTTCAGGGAGGGTGCCCCTGTGCATGTTCCGGTGAGCCTGTGTGCACCTGGTGCTGTTAGGGCGAAACCGATAAAGCACAGGGGTGTGAATCCAAGTAAAATACAGAGATGGGCAGAGAAGACAAAGAATGGAAGCTTTTCTGATATCTCTGCCCCCAAAGACACATATTTGCACCCTTAGAGATTCATTCCTTTGGCTTACGGCTCCTTTTGAAATATAAGCTGGGAGAGAGGTTTAGGAGGCAGAAAGTAGGCCAATTTGCCAACAACTCAATATGCCTTAGATGAATGCACCACATTTACTAAATTAAAAAAATTACCAAAGACTTGTTTCCTTTAACTAAATATAACGTTTTCAGCAATTCACATAAAATGTTGACATTCTGGTTTCCAACAAGAAACAGTTGGGATACATTGGCTTGGAATCAGTTTGCAGAAAGGTTCTACAGGAAAGGGTAAAATTGTTCAAGCAAACAAAGAGAAGTGAATCTCTAATGGTGATGGGTAGGGCCAGGAGTGGTGATAAATATTTTGGGCAGTGGTGATATCAGGGCTGAAATGGAACAAGATCATTCATCCAATCGTCCATTTATTTAACGTATGCGTCCTAGTTACCGGCCCTGTGCCAGGCCCAGGACTCAGGACTCAGGTTACAGCCGTGACAAGACCTCCAGGAATCAGAAGGGGAGAACCCAGGGAACCATCAGGGCGATGCTGTGTCGTGTTCCAGGAGAAGACGTAGGCCTGCACGGGGCCAGTGAGGAGCAGAGGCGGCTTCCCCTCCGTGCCTAAGGAGGCGGGAGGGAGACGTGATGTTTAATCTGGGTTTTGAAGGATGTGGAGGGGCTTCGCAGGTAAGGAGGAAGAACAGAGAACGTTTTCAGGTTGAAGTGGAGGCTACGCGGAGGCTCGGAGGCACAGGAGATGGGGAGGAAGGAGGAGAAGATGCTAGTGAGGGGTGTGGAGGCCAAATCACCAGCCTTCCAAAGAGCCAAATAGAAATTGGCTTTTACCCTGTGGCCAATCGGGAACCACTGAGGGTTTTATCAGAGGATGGCAGTGACCCTGTCTCCATGGCAGCCATGACAAAGAGGGACCGGGAGTGCTAGAAAGGAGGGGCTAGAAGACAAGGGTGGAGGCTGTCCAAGTGACAGATGAACAGGGCTGAGGTGGAATTCATTCATTCAACAAGTATTTATCGGCCGTCACCTGATGAGAGGCAGATGCTAGCCTAGCTGGTCCTTGCCGGGGATCCGGGGGTGGGTAGAAGCTGGGTGAACAAGAGTGGGGCAGAAGAAAAGTGTTCCAGAGGGAACATAATGTGGAGGTCCTGAAGTGGGAAAGATTTAGGCTACATAAGTGTTCGTTGAATGAATGACTGTTTGGAAGGGGGGAAAAAGTGCGGTACGAGGCCGGTAGTGCTGGGGGTGGGTAGGGTGGCAGAAAGGTGGAAAAACTGGTGGCCGAGGGGAACGGGTGAGCCAAGACAATTGTCAAGACAGTGTTTTTCAGACCTCAAGTCACAACAATTTAATGAAGACACACACAGCGTTTTAAAAAGAAATGAAATAGAGGGGCGCCTGGGTGGCTCGATCAGTTGAACTTTAGGTCATGATCTAGAGGTTCATGGGTTCGAGCCCTGTGTCAGGCTCTGTGCTGACAGTGTGCAGTCTGCTTGGGATTCTGTCTCTCCCTCTCTGCCCCTCCCCTATGGGCTCTCTTTCTCTCTTAAAAGTAAACATAAACAAATTTTTAAAGAAATGAAATAGATTTAAAATATGAGAATGCAGAGTACATGAGGGTTCGTATTGCTTCACAAAGCCCTTGTTCTCCCTACACACACACACACACCACAGATAAAATGTGCAGGGGCGCCTGGGTGGCTCAGTCGGTTAAGTGGCCAGCTTTGGCTCAGGTCATGATCTCACTGGTTCGTGAGTTTGAGCCCCGCGTTGGGCTCTGTGCTGACAGAAGGAGCCTGCTTCGGATTCTGTGTCTCTCTCTCTGCCTCTGCCCCACGCACACTCTGTCTCTCTCAAAAATAAATAAACATTTAAAAATTTTTTTTAAATGTTCTTTCTGTGGTCGAGGCAGAAAAAGTTTGAAGCCCTCAAAATTAGGATGTAGATATGGCTCTTGTCTCCAAGACCAAAAATAACACCGCTTAAACAAAATAAAGTTATGTCTCTTTCCATAACAGTCAGGCCCAGGCAGTCCCAGGCTGGAGTGGGGGTCCAGGGGTGCGGGGGGACCAAGCTCCTGCCTTCTGGTTGCCGCCCGGACAAGATGGAGCCGCCGTGTCCACGTTCTAGCCCGTGGAGATGAAGAAGGAGAAGGGCGGGCATGGTCTTTTCTCTTAAAGGCCACAGCCAGGATGTGGCTCCTGTCCCTTCTGCTCATATCCTGCGGCTTACCATGGAGTCCCCTGACCAGGCGGAGCTGCAGGCAGCCGGGAAGTGTGGTCTTTGTCCGGCCCCTGGGCGCCCGGCTAGGAAAGGAGGGTTCTGTTAGGAGAGAAGGGGCGAGTGGGCGTGGGGTCCAGCAGCTCCACTCAGCCTGTGCTTGAGGAGCTGCTAGGGATCCATGGGGTTGGGGGTCTGTTGCCTAGGCAGGAAGGCCTCTTCCTCCCCTTCTGACTCCTCTCCCCCCGCCCCCCCCCAACACATGCACACCAGCGGCTCCCAGAGACCTCCAGGCTCTCCAGACTGAAAAAGAGGAGTCAGGGCGTGCAGCCCGCGGGCGGGGCCTGGGCCCAAGCAAGCCCTGTGGGAGTGAAGCCATCTGCATTGTCCTTTCCCCTCCAGGCTTGCTCCTCCTCCTTCCCCTCCCCCTCCCCCTCCTCGCTTAGCTCCATTAACAGTGTCCCCATCCCCAGGAGCCCAGGCTAGGAGTTTTTGATGCACAATTTACAAATACTCTTCACCCAGCACCCAAGGGACCCCTCTCTTCTGCAGGATCGCGAGAAAGAAGAGATTAACTAGGACACCAACTGACCCGAGGGAGTCCCTGGGTCGGGGTCCCCAGGACCACTCCCAGTGTGATTTGCTAGGAGGACTCACAGGAGCCCACAGAGCGTCACGACCTGTCACAGTGCAAAGGTACAGAGCGACATGGGCGCAGCGCAAAGGTTACAGGAGACCCAGCAAAAGCTTCGCAGAGTCCTTACCCCACTGAGTCACACAGGAGTCACATGGGACACGCTCCAGCGTCGTGTTGTGACAGCGTGCGTGAAACATCGTCTGCTAGAGAAGCTCACCAGACACCCAGGGCCCAGGGTGTTTCCCGGGGGCTGGTCACATAGGTACCCCCTGCCTAGACGGACCAAAATCCCAGACTCCCCGTCGGAGAGCAGGCCTTCCGCATAAGCCATGCTGCTTGCAGTGACGATTTAGGGGCAGTGAGTCCTCCTCAAGAGGATCGTGGGAGCACTCCCAAAATCCAAGTTCCCAGACCCCAGCCAAGGGCCAGTCTCATGAGCAGGACTTTCAAAGGATGGCCCTCTCTGGCCTGCTGTGCTAACTCTGCTCCACACAGCTGCCCAGAGAAGGTGGCATTTGACCTGGGGGCGTCAAGAAGCAACATCGAGAGGTTGACCCCACCTACTCTCTGGCCTTCACCTGACCCTTTTCCTGAGCCCCAGTCATCATACACAGATCTGAACAGCGGCGAACCCCCTTTGAACCAGCATGCCCCTGCGGCAATGCTGTTGTCACACAGACCCTGTCACCCTCTCACTGAGTTTGCGACCCCGAAGGGCACCCCCCTGCACGGCCAGAATCACATTCCGACTGTGCTCTTGTGTACGAGGCTGCCTTCTCGGCTGGTGTGGAGGTGGGGGGGAGTGGCCCAAGGCAGGCTGATCTTATTTCTCTCTGTTTCTTCTTTCCCATCCCTCCCCGCTCCCTCCCTCCACGTTCTGATAAACAGAGAGCCTTGCACACAGCGGCGGGAGGGTGTGATAACTGTGGAACTTCCCATCCTCAAGGATGGGTCAAGGATGGTGAGGCCCTGGGGCAGGAGGGGACCAGAGGAGCTCCGACATCCCGGGGACTGATGACTGCAGGAGTCTCTGAGTTGGAGAAACTCAAATTCAGCACAGCCACCTGAATCCCGAGCAAGGGAGGCTCTGGAGCCTGACAGGTGGCTGGAGACAATAGATCCAAACCCAAGAGCAGAACCAGAGAGACCCAGTCAGGTGGAGTCCCGACCCTGCAAGGCGTCAGGCGCAGGGGAGGGTGAGGGAGGAGCCCAGCACCTTTCTGGGGTGCCTGCTCACTGCTGAGGGGCAGGACCTCAGCTGGTCTGTGGGTGGACAGGAGCCCTCAGCGCTGGCCCAGCTGATGTGGGCCCCTCCCGGCCAGTTCTGAGGGTCTTTGGGGAGACATACTCTGTGTTGGCTGCTAGGTGTTGGGCTGGCCCCCAGGGCAAGGTAAATGTTGGAGGGGCCACCTGGGGCTGGCTGCCTGGCACGGGTTACGGTCAGTGGGGAGGCCAGGGCCAGGGTGGAGAGAAGGCTGCCCGGCTTGGGGTGGAGTTTCCGCTGGTGTCTGTCATTGACTATAAATGTGTCTGAGAGGATTCGGTGCAGGGAGGGCTCTCCTCCCCCACAGGGCCAGGGAAGCAAATTTTGGGGAAGTCTGGAAGGAAAGTATCCACCTCTCATTGCATGGCAGGAATCAGGAAGGAATGGGAGGAGGGGCAGGAGCCTGGTCCCTTAGGTCAATCCAGCCTTCCCAAGAGGCCAGTCTTCTCACAGCGAGAGGCTTTGGGGCTGCCCCACCTTCTAGAGAAGCAGCACAAAGAGTCATATCAGGTGGCATCCTAGAGCGTGGCCAGCGGTGACAGCCTGGGTTCAAGTCCTGACATGGCCACATGGCAGTGTGCTCAGACCAAAGAGATGGTGCTCGCCTTTTCCAGCCTGTTTCCCCAACTACAGGAAGTGCCATGTCCCACAGTCTGGCCACAGCCCCCATAAATTCCAAACAGCATCCCTCTGCCTGGACATCAAGCAGCTTCAAACATCACCAAAAGAAGCACTTAGTCATTTGAGCCCTAAAAAGATGGCTACTGTTCCTTATATTCCTTCTCCAGTGTTCTTTTTAAAGCGCAGTTAATTTTGCTTTGCAAATGTGCGAGTCCTTGGGGTTAATTACGGCAACCGTGGAATGTTCCAGAGAAAGAGAAAGAAAACCCTGAGCCTTACAGAAACTGATTTTTGGATTCATGCCTTTGCATTCGTCCATAGAACCATAGGACTGGGAGAGGTCGTCATCTTACAGATGGGGAAACTGAGGCTCGAGGGGAGATTCTGGGAGGCAGAGGCAGGCAACATCCAAGCATCCTCACTTCTGGACTTCTTCCTCGACACCCCCGCTGCCACCCGTATTCTCCCAGGACACGGCTTGTTACAGTGGGATGCAGGGGGTGTCAGCCAGGGCTGGGGTAACATTGCGGCCCACGCACCAGGGTCACCCCCCCGGAGGCGTAGTTGTCTCCTGGATAAAATGGGGGTGGGTGTGTAACAATATCTGCTTCTCGGGGTTGTGGGCAAGATTAGACATGACAGAAAAAGCATGTTGATGAGAACATAGAAACGTTTGTGTTTTTTTCTCCTCTCCCTCACCTGTTTTGCTTGAAAATAAATTGTAAAAAATTGTTTTCTTAAGTTATTTTTTTTTTTAAATTGTGTTTGTTTGCTAATTTGTTCTTGGTCCCTGTGCCCTCGCAAAGGTATGAGACTAGTCGCTGACTCAGGACCCAGGAGACAGGTGGGGAGGCTGCTTCTGCCCCTTTGTACCTGTTTGCGCTTGTGTGCGGTTTGTCTCTCTTTTAGATGTGTTCTCAGGCCCCAGTTATGCACCGGAGAGCAGTAAATACACGGTCCCTGTCCCCAGCTGCACTGTCCGGGCCACGTGCCCTGAGAGCCCGGTTTGCTGGGACATGGTGACAATGGATGTCAGAAGCTAGGGCCCTGCCTGACCTCTATTGCCCCACGGTCTGAATAAATGTGATCATTGAGTGCAGACACCAGTATCCCCCTGAAGGATGAGGATAATCACTCTGGAGGCTTCCCACAGGATGGACGCAGGCACTCTCAGGAGGCTCAGGTTCCTCACGGACTTGGTACCAAGGTGTGGCTTGGGGATGAGGAGACGTTGCATAAAACAATAAAACAGAGCCCTTCGGCCCTTGAACTGGCCCATAGGCCTCCCCCTGCCCCCATTCAGAGCTGGGGCCCAGTTCTGGCTCCTTATAGGCTTATTTCCATCGTGGCCTCCTGCACACCCTGTCTTCACCCCCAGGGACTTGCTTCTGTCTGCTTAGCCATCTGGCTGCACATGACCACCACCTGGGACTTCCAAAATACACTGACGCCCTAACCCAGGACAACGGAATCAGTCTTTGCAGGTGGGGCCTGGGAGCCTAGACTTCCCCAAATGATTCTAATGTGCAGCCAGGAGTAAGTCACTAGATCATTCCCACCCATGTGGGGGCCTGGCTGAAGTCCGATTCCTCCAGGAAGTCTTCCTGAACTTACCCTGCGCAGGTGTCTCTCCTCTGAGCGCCTTTGAGCCACATGAGCAGCAGTCACAGGACGCCGGTGGCAGCCTGCTTTGCATCTGCGGGAGGCAGCAAGCAGAACCCAAGCTTTGCCCCTCGCGAGCTGTACATCCTTGGTTGGATATTTGCAATAATACCAAAAATGCTTCCAAGTTGATCTCGGTTGTTCCCTCACAGCAGTGCCCCCCGCCCCCCAGCCCTCGCTGTCTGGGGGTCTCACACATGGCGGTGAATAAGGGAGCATGCTGACCATGAGTCTGCAGGCTGGGACCACATTTGTGAAGGTCATTGCTGTGAAAAATGATGCCAAGAGGAAGAGTAATCACAACATCGCCAGTGGGTGGTGTTTATAAAGTTTTTATTTTCTGTTTTCTTAAAAATAACATTTGATTTCCTTTATGCATGTATGGAGTGTACTTGTTTCCTTAGGCTGAGTAATAGGCCGATAGAGACAACACGAGGCGGGGTCCCCAAGTGGAGGGGGTGCTGGGGGTGAGGGGCCG